>NC_053035.3:117819321-118119321 GCF_002575655.3 Aegilops tauschii subsp. strangulata | reverse complement strand
AATATATGAGAAGACCCGGGGGCCGTAGGTTTCACTAGTGGCTTGTCTCGAGAAAAATAGCAAACAGTGGGTGAACAAATTACTGTTGGGCAATTGACAGAACTTCAGATAATTATGACGATATACAGACAATGATCATTATATAGGCAGCACGTCCAAGATTAGTAGACCGACTCATGCCTGCATCTACTACTATCACTCCACACATCGACCGCTATCCAGCATGCATCTAGTGTATTAAGTTCATGGAAAACGGAGTAATGCAATAAGAACAATGACATGATGTAGACAAGATCTATCAATGTAGAGATAGACCCCATCGTTTTATCCTTAGTAGCAACGATACATATGTGTCGTTTCCCTTTCTGTCACTGGGATCAAGCACCGTAAGATCGAACCCACTACAAAGCACCTCTTCCCATTGCAAGATAAATAGATCAAGTTGGCCAAACAAAACCCAAATATCGGAGAAGAAATACGAGGCTATAAGCAATCATGCATATAAGGGATCAAAGATGCTCAAATAACTTTCATGGATATAAAAAGATAGATCTGATCATAAACTCAAAGTTCATCGATCCCAACAAACACACCGCAAAAGAGTTACATCATATGGATCTCCAAGAGACCATTGTATTGAGAATTCAGCGAGAGAGAGAAAGCCATCTAGCTACTAACTACGGACCCGAAGGTCTACAAAGAACTACTCACGCATCATCGGAGAGGCACCAATGGAGGTGATGAACCCTATCCGTGATGGTGTCTAGATTGGATCTGGTGGTTCTAGACTCTGCGGCGGCTGGATGAATATTTTGTCGACCGTTCTAGGGTTTCTGGAATATTGGGGTATTTATAGAGCAAAGAGGCGGTCCGGGGGAACCCGAGGTGGGCACAACCCACCAGGGCGCGCCTGGGCCTCCGGGCGCGCCCTGGTGGGTTGTGCCCCCCTCGGGGCACCCCCCAGGCGCAGTCAGGGCTCGTTGTGTTCCTTCTGGCCCATAAAAATTCTCTGTTGAGTTTCGTGGTATTTGGACCCCGTCTGGTATTGATTTTCTGCGATGTAAAAAACATGGAAAAAACAGCAACTGGCACTTGGCACTATGTCAATAGGTTAGTACCAAAAAATAATATAAAATGATTATAAAACATCCAAGATTGATAATAGAACAGATGGAACAATCAAAATTTATAGATACGTTGGAGACGTATCAGGTGTTCTTATGGGCGAGTAAAGAAAAACGACAAAAATAAACGATGGCACATTAGCACACTACATAGACATGTGTGCATCAATTGCAGTTTTCAGTTTAAGAATCACCAACTTATGATAACTCTTGAACACTTTTTTCACATGCATATTTCTTAAATACATGAAGAGTTGTTAAAGAGGTTCTTAAAAAAATACATTTTTGTATGGTCTCCTGTGGACGCAGGTACTTGTTGATACATCTCCGTCGTATCTACTTTTCCAAACACTTTTGCCCTTGTTTTGGACTCTAACTTGCATGATTTGAATGGAACTAACCCGGACTGACGCTGTTTTCAGCAAAATTGCCATGGTGTTGTCTTTGTGCAGAAACAAAAGTTCTCGGAATGACCTGAAACTTCACGGAGATTATTTTTGGAAATAATAAAAAATATTGGCGAAAGAATCAAGGCCAGGGGGCCCACACCCTATCCACGAGGGTGGGAGGCGCGCCTACCCCCCTGGGCATGCCCCCCTGCCTCGTGGCCCCCCTGGTGCTCCACCGACCTCAACTCCAACTCTATATATTCACGTTCGGGGAGAAAAAAAATCAGAGAGAAAGATTCATCGCGTTTTACAATACGGAGCAGCCGCCAAGCCCTAAACTCTCCCGGGAGGGCTGATCTGGAGTCCGTTCGGGGCTCCGGAGAGGGGAATCCGTCGCCATCGTCATCATCAACCATCCTCCATCACCAATTTCATGATGCTCACCGCCGTGCGTGAGTAATTCCATCGTAGGCTTGCTGGACGGTGATGGGTTGGATGAGATTTATCATGTAATCGAGTTAGATTTGTTAGGGTTTGATCCCTAGTATCCACTATGTTCTGAGATTGATGTTGCTATGACTTTGCTATGCTTAATGCTTGTCACTAGGGCCCGAGTGCCATGATTTCAGATCTGAACCTATTATGTTTTCATGAATATATGTGAGTTCTTGATCCTATCTTGCAAGTCTATAGTCACCTACTATGTGTTATGATCCGGCAACCCCGAAGTGACAATAATCAGGACCACTCCTGGTGATGACCGTAGTTTGAGGTGTTCATGTATTGACTATGTGTTAATGCTTTGGTCCGGTACTCTATTAAAAGGAGGCCTTAATATCCCTTAGTTTCCATTAGGACCCCGCTGCCACGGGAGGGTAGGACAAAAGATGTCATGCAAGTTCTTTTCCATAAGCACGTATGACTATATTCGGAATACATGCCTACATTACATTTATGAATTGGAGTTAGTTCTGTGTCACCCTATGTTATGACTGTTACATGATGAACAACATCCAGCATAATTCTCCATCACCGATCCAATGCCTACGAGCTTTTGTCAGGACCCCGATTCCAAGTCACATCGATCTAGCTGGTAACACCTCATATCACTTTGCGGCCTCACGCACGGTATTCCCACGGGTGTCGCCTTACCATGGCCCGGGACCGTTTGCGCCTTTTGGCTCATGTATATGATAGTGTCGCTAGCATCCATATGACAGAGAACCCGGGCCGACATGACTAGTCATGAACCCAAAGTGGCACTAACTTACGGGGACAGGCATACATGAATCAACATCGAGCATGTCGGTCAGCAGCGTGCGAATCCGGGCTGTAGCACTGGGCTAACAGGACTCCGGTGAACCGGGCTGTAGCAGGCTAGGCAGGACTCCGGATGTCACCGCGTGACGTTTCCCCGAAGGGACAGACACAGGAACGAAGTGAATCACATGCCGGCCAGTCAAGTGTTCCGGAGCAGTAGTGCTGGGCTAGCAGGACTCCGGTGAACCGGGCTGTAGCGGACTACTATGGCTCATGGAAGCACAGGACTACATTTCCCCATAAGAGAGGCTACCAAGGATAAACAACTAGGTTGTCGGATCCCACACATACCAAGCATTTCAATCATACACACAATATGCTCGATATGTGCAAATACAACATGGCATCACAACAAGACTCTACGACTCAGAGTACTTATTCATTAGGCTCCGAAGAGCGAGATATTACAAACAAGGGTCTCATGACCCAACATTCAGAGCATACAAGTCAAAGCACATGCGGAAGCTTAACATGTCTGAGTACAGACATCTACAAAAAAAAAAGGCTGCGAAGCCTGACTATCTACCAGATCCTGCCGAGGGCACAAGATCGTAGCTGAGGTAACAAGCTAAACGTCGAAGTCCACACGGAACTACTAGCGAGACTGACGTCTCTCTGCAAAACATAAAATAAGCAAACGTGAGTACAAATGTACCCAGCAAGACTTACATCAGAACTATCTACATATGCATCGGTATCAACAAAGGGGGTGGTGGAGTTTAACTGCAGCAAGCCAGCTTTGACTCGGTGGCTATCCTGAACTACGACTGCAAGTAACTCTTTTGAGGTGGCGCACACGAGTCCACATATTCACCATATCAATACACCACTATGGATCCGCTCCCGTCTCCCTACGCGAACGCCATCCATAGCACTCACGCTTATCTTGCGCATTTTAGAGTATCCACTTTCACTTGTCTATGAACTGTTATAGGCAACCCAGAAGTCCTTTACCGCGGACACGGCTATTCGAATAGATGATCTTAACCCTGCAGGGGTGTACTTCTTCACACACGCTCTCGCCACTTACCACCATGTACACGTCGTGTACCTCGGCAACCTTCAAGCGGAAGCCTGGCGAGGGAGTCGGCCACGACCTGACTAACCACACAAGTCTCTAATCCAGGTTTATCGCCTATTCGGGTTCCATCCGCAAGGAGATCCGGCCGGGGTGTCGCTCACGGCCCCAAACGATGTGTGCAGGGTTCCCAAGCCCACCTCGACGGATGGATCTACGCTTGGTACACCGTGCCACGGTGCCTAGTCTGTCCCAAGCCCACCTGTACCGGTACCACTTGGTAGACTACTAACACAACCTACAAACACCAGAAACTAGTTGCAACTCCTGGACAGAGATCGAAGCGGTTAATAAGCCGAGAGGGGTCGAGTTACCGGAACCCAATGTGTGGTAGTAACTGTTCATGGATCACAAACACAGAACTCAGTTCCTGAGGACGGCTTCAATGAGACAACCCACCATGTACTCCTACATGGCCTCTCACCGCTACCTTTACCAAATCGTGTTCACACACTTAGCTCTCACACAGTAGGACATGTTCACAACTTTCCAATTCATTCCCGATGAATCAGATCTGACACAACTCTAAGCAATAGCAGGCATGACAAACAAGCATGAATGAGTAGGCACATCAGGGCTCAAACAACTCCTACTCATGCTAGTGGGTTTCATCTATTTACTGTGACAATGACAGGTCATGCAGAGGAAAGGGGTTCAACTACCGCAGCAAGTAACAGATGAAACGTTGTTGTCCTAATGCAGTAAAAGAGAGCAGGAGCGAGAGAGTGGGATTGTATCGGAATGAACAAGGGGGTTTTTCTTGCCTGACACTTCCGAAGATAGTATAGCTCTTCATCGGTGTCATCGATCGCATCGTCGAAGCAACGTCTACTGAGAGGGGACAACACCGGCAAACAGAGAGGAAACATGATCAATGCAATGCACAATATGATGCATGCTATGACATGGCAATATGAATGTGTTTTGAGCTAATGCAACTAGCAACAGGTTAAATGAAGTTGGTTTGAATCCAAGATTCAAATTCAAACTCCATATGTGGGAATTCAAATGCCATTTAATTGATTTGACCTGATCAGCAGGCATAAGTTGTTCTAACATGCATGAAAATGGTACTGATGGATAGATTGGATTTTTCTGATCATTTTTCATATATAACTTATTTTATTCTGAGTTACGGTTGAATTTATATGAATTTTCAAAGTTTTGAAAATTTTCTGAAATTAATAAATCATTTCTAATTTATTTAAAATCCCAGAAAATGATTACTGCGTCAGCACTACGTCATGCTGACCTCAGCAGGTCAATAGGGGCGGTCCAGGTCAAACCTGACCAGTGGGGTCCACTGGTCAGTGACCCAGTGTTGTTCAGAGCACTGACAGGTGGGTCCGGTCAACGGACACGTCAGCACAGTCAATGCTGACGCGTGGGTCCAGAGTAATTAGTTAGGATGTGGGGCTCGGCTGTCAGTTTCACTAGAGGTTAATTAGTAGCGTAATTAGCTGCTAATGGCTGGGCCACGTCGGCACAGCCGGAGTTAGCCGACGACGACCACGGCTGACGGCGGAGGTCCGCCGGAGTTGCGCCACAGGCGACGGTTCGATGTGCTGAGGGCACCAGGAGGAAGCCCTTCCTCGCGCGCATCCAAAGGGCCAAGTGGGAGGTCGTGGGGTCGCCGGAATTCATGCCGGCGACGAGCTTTGGCGGCGGCGGTGCTCGGTGGTGCACGGGCGCGTCGCTGCAGCTTGCAAACGAGCGAACTGGGTAGCTAGGCGGCATCTACGGCACGCGAGGAGCAAGATGAACAGAGGCGCAGGTCAGGGGGGCTCGGCAACGACGAGCTCGTCGGTCATGGCGACGGCGAGCTCACGGCCATGGCAGAAGGCTTGCTAGGGGCGGGAACGAGCTATTAGAAAGAGGCGGGAGGAAGAGGAGCTCACGGAGACTCCAGTGGAGAAAACGTCAAGGTCGGGGAAGCTCTGGACGGCGCGAATCGGACGACGGCGGTCGTCGGGGCAGAGGACGAAGATGGCGATGGTGCGGTCGTCTGTGGCCTTCTCCGTCCGCGTGCGTCATATTGGAGACGAAGCAGAGTCCGGCGGTGACACATGACCCATCGGTGAAGCCTGGGGTGCGCGGTGGCTATGGATGCGACGACGGCGCCCTCCGGTGGCTCTCGGTGGTGCTCCAAATCGAGAGAGGGAGAGATCTAGAGCGAGCAGAGAGAAGGGATAGCGGTCGAGGCGGTCGAGGGCGTTCCAACGGTGCACTGGAGGGGTTGGGGGCGGCTGGGACACGTCGAAGCAGGAGGTGGCGACCGGCGACGCGCGCTCTGCCACGACTTGTCCTCCTGGCGAGGGGTTGAAGACAAACCTGCCCCTCGCTAGGTTGGGCTGGGCCAGCTCTGATGGACTGGGCTGCTGGTGGGCTACGAGGTAAGGCCAGGTAAGTTTCTGCTCTTTTCCTATTTTTCTTTCTGTTTTCTATTTATTTTGCTCTGTTTTGATTTAGTAATAATACTAAACCATTTTTGTTGCTTCTGAAATTATTTGTAGATGCAATATGGACTAGCCCAAAGCCCCACAATATTTTTCAGAATGATTGGAGTTATAAAAGTATTTATAGGAATTATAACCCCAACTCAAATACAATATGAGTTAATTCAAAAATCCAAAAAATGTCCTAGAAATATATTCATCATTTTTGGTAGAGGTTTCTACCTTAACCAAAAATCATGAACTTTTCTTGAGGCACTTTGGGTTCATTGAAAATGTTTTTAAGTTGAACCTAGTTGAGTTTTTTTGGTGCTAGGGATTGATCACCCCTAATTCAAGTTTCAAAAATTTAAACATGATGCATGGATGCAGTTGCAACTATTTGCAGGCAATTTCTAGGGCTATGACAACTCACCCCCACTAAACAAGAATCTCGTCCCGAGATTTGAGACGTGAGGTAATAAGACAGAGGGGACACAAGGCTAACACGATCTTCACGGTCCAACTTCCCTTCTCGAAGATGTTGATTCGTTGCATCATCTTGATCTTGACATCTTGCTTGAGAACTCCACTCAACATGACCACGAGAGGAAATGGAAACTCTAGAAGAATCGATCTTCTCGAGGATCGAGCAACTGACGATCAACTCACGGAATGAGGCATAGAATACCTCTTTAGCTGAGATGTTCAAACACACTTCGGGAGGGATGGAAGAACAGATGACGGGGTTCAATTTGGTAGGCAACAATTCCACGCTTGAGGAGATGGTGAATGGTTTCAAGATAGCGATGAAATAATTGCCATGATTCCATAAACGGGCACCTTAGGGAAGGTGGCTCGTAGAAATATTCCATTAAGTGGCAAAAAGAATTACTTTTGATTCAGAGATCATTGAAAATCTTTATACCAGCCTAAGGCAATCACAAACGATCGTGTGAACGAATTCGAAAGAATGGCATACTCATACTAGAAGGAATGATGTGGACTACCTTGTTGAAGACAACACCATGGATGATTTTGCTTATCATCGGGGATGGATGGGACCCATGGTAGGACCACTTTTGAAGATGATCCTAAACAGTAATTACTGAGGTGCAAGCTGGGAACAAAATGCAAATGCTGGGTATGATTCTGGTAACTGGGGATAACTCAACGAGAGTGATTCCACCGTTGAATGGTTCTAGCATAATCGAGGAAACCGAGAGCACAAGGACCCCTGAGGATCAACTTCTAGAATAAGTTGCACTAAATCCTCATGGAGAAGATGGTTAAATAGCTCAATCAAGATACTACAATGATAGATCTTCCGGCTAGGTGTGTCGGCCAGAACATCAACCTTGTCGGAACCTACATCATAATCTTGGAAAAGTTCCAACCATCATATCTGCCTGAGATTCAGATCTACTTGGTAACAGGATATTCCAGACTCATCGAGTCTAGAAGAAAATGAAGGTTTGCAACACAAATCGACGAGATGACGTTGCGAGATTCTCGGGAAATGAGCTACGGTAGCAAGCTCCAAAACATGAGCTGGTTCTGCTACATACATGTGGGCACGCTGTCCCAGACAAGCATGACCACATAGTAGTCTTACAATGAAACACTACCGAGTTCCGGTGGGGAACCCTCATCAAGGATATCGAAGTCTTTACGCAAGTCCATGGATTAGATCCCAAGCATAGACTCCTCTTCCTTGAACAAGTCAATCAGGGGCTTGGTGTGCTACGGAATGCATATGGAGTGGAGGTAATTAATCTACCAAACCATGGTATACTTTGCACATGCATGACTGACTTGGGATGATTCCGAAGGAAGCAAAAACAATCTTTCTCGAACTCACGGCGACAACTTGCACCAAATGCACATGAATTCGAGGAAGTCACTACTTTCATCCAAACATATACTTCATGAACAGAGCATGAAGAAAATGCTTACACAATTTCCCAACACTAGCTGGATGTTCAACACGAATCATGGAGGAGACAAAATGCTGCTGATGGGCTCAACAGCAACTCATCGGAATTTCCATATCACTGGACTTCCACCATCATGTGAACATGATGATAGCATTGGTCAGACCAAAAGAATGTAATGGTGTATGCTCGAGGAATCAACCACGAGTAAGACAACATTACGAACATCGTTGGTTCCGATTTGATTTGATAATAGCCCATACTCAAATCAAAGTTTGGTTAAGATGATAGGTCCATTAATTGATCACGAGGACCAATCGATGAAGAAATCATCTTTCTACAACAAACACACACACAAGAGATATCCTTTGGAAAGAACTAAATCAAGCAAGCTTTTATCTTCCAACTCTCCAAGTTGTTGTTTAGCTTAACCAACTAGCTCAAGGTATCCAACACAGATTCTGGGAGAAAGAGTGGTTTATAGGAAAACCATTTGATCACGAGCTCAACATAGCGGTCAGGTGACAACCTGGTGATACTTTTGAGAAGATATTCGGAAAATCATGAACCACCGATATGTTACTAAGCTTGAGAACAATCCTGCTTTTCAGGGCAAGACGATATGATCAACTGAGCAAGGGTTTGACAAAATCCTAACTCATTGATTGAAGAGTGCACCAAAAATAAGGACTAGGTAGCACGATCAATCTTAGGATGATGATTCAATAACCAGCATGCTAAGAATGAGAGTATTGCCATTAACTACCAAGCAACGAGTTGCTCAGAGTATTGATTTCACACATCACGGTTCACTTGTCGGTATTCCGGTTGTGACAACACGGGACCGAGGAATGAATAATGATGGCGAGAAGTATCACTGCGTCAAGAATTCATAAGAGGTGGTGCAATTCTCATGACACTCTTGACATAAAGATGGTAACGCTCCAAGGTAGAGCAGAGCAAAAGCTGGATTGGCATTTTGGTCTGCGGAATACAATTGCTTTGACCCAATCCTAGATATGGACGAGGTTCTGGAGTTTGTTTCTCCTAGTCATTCTGAAATACAATGGCTTGACGGACCACAAGGATAGTACGCATCGATAACACGGATGTACAACTAGTCCTGACTATCAATTGATAGACGAGGGCCAGAAAATAACTAAAGAGGGACAACTCAAAGGGACATATGGTTTTCTGAGTTGCTGATGCATAGATTTAGTATGTCAACAAGTTCCACATATTTCTTCCAGATAATCCATGTAGAAAGGTAGGACTGGCAGATTCACAATGCAGAACGGAGAACTCATCAAGAGCACTCTGGTTGTGATCTTTTTTTTTGGTTCGCGTTCGGCTCGTTCGTTGCCAAGCTTTCTTTTCATTTCATTTCTCTTATGTTTTATTTTTGTTTCACCGCACATTATGTACATTTTCAACAAATATTTTTTAAAAATTGAATATGCATTTAAAATATGTTCAACGTATATTACAAAAATTTAATATATTAAATAAATGTTCACAATTTGTGAAGAAAAGTTCATCATGCATTAAAAATGATCACTATACGCAGAAAAAGTGCTCGGCGTACATTAAAAAAAGTTCATGCTCATTTGAAAACATGTTCATCATATAATGGAGCCTATCTTAAAAACTGTTCGGTAAGTATGCTAAAAATCCAGAAGAAAAACTAGCCCAAGGAATTAAAAAATAAGGAGGAATAGAAATAAAAAACAAAGGAAGAAAAACCTAAAAATAAGCTAAACCAGAAACAAAAGTTTTTTTTAGGAAAAACCAGCCATGCATTATGTACAATGTTCAACATATATTTTTTTTAAATTGAATATGCATTTAAAATATGTTCAACGTATATTACAAAAATTTAATACATTAAATAAATGTTCAAAATTTGTGAAGAAAAGTTCATCGTGCATTAAAAATGATCACTATACGCAGAAAAAGTGCTCGGCGTACATTAAAAAAATGTTCATGCTAATTTGAAAGCATGTTCATCATATAATTGAGCCTATCTTAAAAAATGTTCAGTAAGTATGTTAAAAATCCAGAAGGAAAACCAACCCAATGAATTAAAAAATAAGGAGAAAAAGAAATAAAAACAAAGGAAGAAAAACTTAAAATAAGCCAAAACCAGAAACAAAAGTAAAACATAAAAGAAATGAAATTAAAAGAAACCTGGGAAACGAACGAGCCAAACGCGAAACAAAATAAAAATAGCAGGCCTAGCTGGGCTTAACCGCTGGCCCTTCGCATTTAATTATGTATAAATAGGACAACGCCTGGGCACTAACACAGTAGCCGCTGTGTCCTGGTGGCTAGCGCGCCGCACCGCGCGTTGCAGGTTCGAATCCTGCTAGCGCGTCTTTTTCGTTTATTTAATTTCTTTGTCCAATGTAACGAAAACTTTCAAAAAAGTCCGATTCGGTGTTGTAATATTGCGAACGAAAAAAATCTCTCACCGGACCCTTTTTCCCGCAAAATAATTGGGCGTTTATGTGATTACATGCAAAGTAAGGGGGTTTTCTGTAAAAGAAATGCCACATCGGCGCCTGACAGGTGGCCCCCGCCAGTCAGATACACCATCAATACGTGTTTATACGCGGTTTAGACCTTTTTGCAAAAGTCTGGAGCAATGCTGGTACTGACACGCAAAAATTAGCAATCATGGTACCAATCTGCATGTAATGCCCCAATTGTGGTACTTCTGTGCAATTAACTCGGGCGGCTGGGACACGTCGAAGCAGGAGGTGGCGACCGGCGACGCGCGCTCTGCCACGACTTGTCCTCCTGGCGAGGGGTTGAAGACAAACCTGCCCCTCGCTAGGTTGGGCTGGGCCAGCTCTGATGGACTGGGCTGCTGGTGGGCTACGAGGTAAGGCCAGGTAAGTTTCTGCTCTTTTCCTATTTTTCTTTCTGTTTTCTATTTATTTTGCTCTGTTTTGATTTAGTAATAATACTAAACCATTTTTGTTGCTTCTGAAATTATTTGTAGATGCAATATGGACTAGCCCAAAGCCCCACAATATTTTTCAGAATGATTGGAGTTATAAAAGTATTTATAGGAATTATAACCCCAACTCAAATACAATATGAGTTAATTCAAAAATCCAAAAAATGTCCTAGAAATATATTCATCATTTTTGGTAGAGGTTTCTACCTTAACCAAAAATCATGAACTTTTCTTGAGGCACTTTGGGTTCATTGAAAATGTTTTTAAGTTGAACCTAGTTGAGTTTTTTTGGTGCTAGGGATTGATCACCCCTAATTCAAGTTTCAAAAATTTAAACATGATGCATGGATGCAGTTGCAACTATTTGCAGGCAATTTCTAGGGCTATGACAGCTTTTCACATTTTGTTCTTCGCTTATTTACTTTTTCGTTGCTACTATTACAATCATTACAAAACCCAAAAATATTACTTTTGCTACTGTTACCGTTACTTCCATATTACTTTGCTACTAAATACTTTGCCGCAGATACTAAGTTATCCAGGTGTGGTTGAATTGACAACTCAACTGCTAATACTTGAGAATATTCTTTTGCTCCCCTTGTGTCGAATCAACAAATTTGTGTTGAATACTCTACCCTCGAAAACGGTTGCGATCCCCTACACTTGTGGGTTATCAAGACTATTTTCTGGCGCCGTTGCCGGGGAGCATAGCTCTATTCTTTGAGTCACTTGGGATTTATATCTGCTGGTCACTATGAAGAACTTGAAAGACGAGAAAACTAAAATTTATTCCTCAACTACGAGGGGGGGTAAGGAACTGCCATCTAGCTCTGCACTTGATTCACCTTCTATTTTGAGTATGCTTGCGACACCTAAACCTGCTTCTGTTATTAATTCTGATATGTCGCATGTTATTGATGATGCCACTACTGCTATGCATGATACTTATGATGAAACTACTTCTATGCTTGATACTACTGTGCCACTTGGTGAATTTCTTGATGAACAACTTGCTAGGGTTGGAGAGAATGAAATTATTGAAACTGATAATATTGATGAAAGTGATGATGAATATTCTCCCCCTAAATATGAATTGCCTGTTGTGCCTGAGGGCTATGTTATGGATGAAGAAACTGCTAGAGACTTTCTTCCTTGCAATGATAGAAGTGATCTTAAGAAATTATTAGCTAAGCTTAAAGAAAAAACTCGGAATGCTAGAATGAAATATGATCCTGTTTATGCTACTTCACCTATCTTTGTTGCTGATAAGGATTATGAATTCTCTATTGATCCTGATATAATTACTTTGGTTGAATCTGGTCCTTTCTATGGCTATGAATCTGAAACTGTTGTGGCACATCTTACTAAATTAAATGATATAGCCACCCTGTTCACTAATGATGAGAAAACTCGCTACTATTATATCCTTAAGATATTTACGTTCTCATTAAAGGGTGATCTAATACATGGTTTAATTCTCTTGATCCTGGTTGTGTGCGTAGTCCCCAGGATATGATTTATTACTTCTCTGCTAAATATTTCCCTGCTCATAAGAAACAAGTTGCTTTAAGGGAAATATATATTTTTGTGCAAATCGAAGAAGAGAATCTCCCACAAGCTTGGGGGAGGCTTCTCCAATTACTTAATGCTTTGCCTGATCATCCTCTCAAGAAAAAAGAAATACTTTATATCTTTTATAATGGACTAACCGATGCTTCCAGAGACCACCTGGATAGTTGTGCTGGTTGTGTTTTCAGGAAAGAACTGTTGATCAAGCTGAAATTCTATTGAATAATATGTTGACTAATGAAAACAATTGGACACTTCCTGAACCAACTCCTAAGCCAACTCCGAAGAAAAGGGGTATTCTATTTCTCAGTCTAGAAGATATGCAAGAGGCAAAGAAATCTATGAAAGAAAAGGGTATTAAAGCTGAAGATGTTAAGAATTTACCTCCTATTGAAGAAATACATGGTCTTAATTTACCGCCTGTTGAAGGAATATATGGTCTTAATTCATCACCTATTGAAGAAACACACGGTCTTGATAACCCGACACAAGTAGTAAAGGTAAATTCTCTCAATAGATATGATAAAGCCGAAATCCCTCCTACTAAGTTTGCTAGCCAATGTTTGGATGAGTTTGATAACTTTATGGTTAAGCAAGAAGATTTTAATGCTTATTTTGGTAGACAATTGAAACACAATTCTTATATGCTTGAACACTTGAGTGATTATATGTCTAGAGTTAAAGGTGAACTTAAACTCATTAGTAAACATGCTTCTATGGTTACCACTCAAGTCGAACAAGTACTTAAAGCTCAGAATGATTTGCTCAATGAATTGAATAGTAAGAATAATGACTTTGCTGTTAGAGTTGCAACTAGAGGGGGTAAAGTGACTCACAAACCTTTGTATCCTGAAGGCCACCCTAAGAGAATTGACACTACAAAAAAAATACACTTCCGTGATGATACGTGTTTGTCACAGTATGTCGTGTTTTCTGTCATGCATGTACATCCATGACAAATTTATGACAGAATCAAGATAGTCATACCTGTGTTGTTGTAGAAGTGTTCCATGACATTGCCAAAATTATCATCACGGAAGTGTCCACTTCCATGACGATAAATCGCGCGTCACAGAAGTGCTTTCGTCAAGGGTGACCGACACGTGGCATCCACCGTAATGGAACGCCGTTAAGCTATCGGGTCGGGTTTTGGATCCGATAACCCGTTAACAGCCCCGACCAATGGGGATTTTCCACGTGTAAAATCATCATTGGCTGGAGGAAACACGTGTCGGCTCATCGTTGGGACAGATGTCATCCACTCATTGGACGGAAGGCGCCTATGATACGTCGACATGTGGCATGGCCCAACAGAGGCCCATTGCTGTGAAAAGGCCAGCCCGTTTGACTTGGTCAAAAGGTGGCGGGCCGGCCCATGGAAAGCCTGTTAACGGCTTGTTCGCATATAGCCCATTTACAGCCCGCTAACCCAAGGCCCATTACGCCCTATCCGAATTAGGCCCAGTAGCGTCATCTGGGCCATCCAATATGATTCCAGCCCGTTTTCACTTCTGGTGCATGTATGGCCCATGACGTCTTTCGGCCCATATGAGGCTCTATGTAACTCTTGGCCTACTGACGGCCCGTGGTGAAACTGGCCCGTAATGAACAGTGTATCACTTTACACCCATTAACGGCTCATGGTGAAACTGGCCCGTAATGAACAGTGTATCACTTTATACCCATTAATGGCCCATTATTTCGTTGGGCCATTTCCAGCCCATGTTATCTTTTGGCCTTCTCAGAGCCCATTTATTCTTGGGCTCATTTCCAGCATTCATTTACTTACGGCCCGTTACTGTCATTTTCTGCTTGTGGGCCAAATTCAGCCCGTGGTTACAGTCGGCCCATTTGTGGTCCGTTAATACGTTGGGCCGTTTTCATAGCGTCATCAAATACGGCCTATTAACGATGGCCTGTTATGGTCGGCCCATGAACGGACGATTCCAACTCTAGCCCGTTTACGGCCATAATGCGGTCTGTTTGGTCCATGTTTGGCCAATCGATTATACGGCCTGTATAAGGCCCATTGATGATACGGCCCGCAGAAGGCCCATTGTTTCTACGACCCGTAGAAGGCCCACTGTTTCTACGGCCAGTAGGAGGCCCAGTGTCACTACAGTAAATATTAGCCCATGGTTATTGTGGCCTAGTTTTAAAAAATAGGTTATTGCAGCCACTAGCTAACCACCGTAAAAGAACTGCAATGACTACAAGCAAACAAATAAACAAGACAACAAGGAAATAAATAAGCAAGCAACTAACGCTAGGCTATCACGGCTATTACACATATTACATCCACTGGGCATCAAAGTTCGCCACCAGTGCAAATATAGGGAACAAAGCAGCATATCATATACACTGGTTGTCAAAGTTGGCGACCAGCGCAAATAAACGCCGCAACAAAACAAATCCAGAACTGAAACCACTTCATAAGATCTCAAGAAACAATATCCTGGGTACCCATAATGCTGGCAAGATGCTTAGCAAGCTTATTAACTTTCTCTTGTTTGGCGCTTAAATCCTCCAGCGCTTGCTGTTGCACCAGAAAATATGCATCTGAATTCTGCAGGGACTTCCTCAGTCCTTCAGCTTCCTGTCACAGCACATCTGATCGATGTCTTTCAACTTGAAGTTGAGACTCAAGAAGACGAACTGATTCAGGCAGCGAGTTCGAAGAGCTTGTGCCAGCAGTAGTGGCCAGTAACTCGAACACTACATCAAGACAGGACTTTTGGGTTCCCTCACTGTCGTCAAGATAGTTTTTATCAGCTTTCTTGGAGACCAACAGGGATGTCTCACTATCTTGAACCTTATCTGCATTACTTCCTTTACCATTGGATAACGCGGTACTGTTCTCCAATATTTTGTCCGCATTCTAAAAGAGAAACAAGCAGACACATCACATGTTTACCATGTTGTATATGAAACTCATTTTGGTAAATGAGTTCAGTAGTAAAGTGGACAGGATAACAGCATGAAACAAACATATATCTATGTACCACGGTCACTTTATGGTCTATATCATTCTAGTTTTTGTTGCCAAATCAAGATAGAGACACAGTTCAAATAATATTTGTTCAAGACAAAGCAGAATAGACAGAATATAAGTGTGGGTAACTATAGAGCAATAACAACACTTGTAATGTGCATGACATGAGAACATAACTGTTTATTCAATTGAAACTGAAATTAACATAGAGCAGGTTACAACAGCAAACCAGTTAAAGAAACAGGTTTAAAACATACCTGTTGCGCCATTGGAGTTTCAATTCCATCCTTCAAAATTGAAAATAGTTGGTATGAGTAAATACAGTAATGCAAGAGCAAAGGAGTATGAACCATAGCTACAGAACCTGACCTGAGAACAAATCTTCTTCTCCTTTAAGCGTTGAGTTGGGATTCGGAGTGGTGGTCCTCGTGCTTTGGGCACTGCAGTTCCCTTACTAACTGCTCGTGTTTGGGTGCTCTGTGGTGGAGACGGTGTTGTGTCAACTGGAACTGGGTTACTATCTGCCGGGGTTGGGGTTAGAAGGGGTGTAGCTGGTTCTCTGTCCAACTGGGTAGGGGTACAATCTGCGAGAGTCTGGGTTATGTGTGGTGGATCTAGTCCTTGGGCAAGTACAACCGTGGTTCTATCTGCATCAACTGTTAGCACTATCTTTTCTGAAGACCGTGTTGTTACTCCCTTAGATACTGCCATCGCGCTCTCCAATTCAAATGGCTGATAAACAAGAAAAGTAATTGAAAGTATAGACATTGTATGATAGACAGGTGCAATGGATAGTGGGGAATAAAAGAGGGCATGAAATAATTCATATTTATGTTGTCTAACCAAACAAGATAGCATAACACAATTTCACATATATGATGGCTAACTAAACAGGATAGCATGACACAATTTCACATTATGATGGCTAACTAAAAAAGATGGAAAGACATAGTTCAAAATATGAGACTATGTAAACAGGATGACATGACATAACTATATAATGTGTTTATTAAATAGGTTGGCATGCCATAATTCACATACATTCACGGATAGAATGCCATAATTCAAAATATGATGACTGTAAACACTAAACAAGATGAGATGATATAACTATATGATGTCTTTATTAAATGGATTGCCATGCCATAATTCAGATAGATGATGTGTATGTACTATGTAAACATGATGGCATGATATAATTCAAATATATGATTTACATAGTAAGCAAGTAAGCAGATGGCAATCCATATATGATGTAAAAACTAAGCAATGCAAGACAACATGCATGACATGGGTAATATAACCCTGCCAAGTTTGAGCATAGACCTCAGGGGGGAAATAGGACTGGTCATTAGTCTCTGAATCCTCCTCTGAGGAGCTCTCTGTAACCAGCAAGATGTCTGCTTCAGCAGGTAGCATTGTCTACTCTGAATACCTTGTTTTCACTCCAGCTACTTCCATCACCGCTTCAAATGGCTGATGCACAGGAAGAGTAGTTGAATATACAAAAATTGTCGACAAATGGAACACGTAATACAAAAAAATGATAGCATGATATAATTTACATACATGATGATTGGCTAAACAGCATGACATTGCATAATTCACATATATAATGCCTTTGCAACAAGATAGCATCGTATAATTCACATATATAATGTCTTGCAACAAGATGGCAATGCATAATTCACATATATGGCAATTAGACACTGAACAGGTGGCATTCACACAAAGCATGTCTAAACTAATCAAATGACATAGCAATGCGAGACACCATACACATGATATGAGCAACATAACCCTGCCAAGTTAGAGCATACACCTCGGAGGGGGGGAATAGGACTGGTCATCTATCTTTGAATCCTCCTCTGAGGAGCTATCCGTAACCAGCGAGATATGCGCTTCGTCAGATAGCATAGTCTGCTCTGAAGACCTTGTTTTCACTCCAGAATTTGCCATCACCGTGTCAAATGGCTGATGCACACGAAGAGCAGTTGAATGTACTAACATTGTTGACAAATGTAATATGTAACGAAAAAAAAGGATGGCCTGATATAATTTACATATAAGATAACTGGCTAAGCAGGATGGCATTGCAAAATTCGCATATATGATGCCTGGATAAACAAGATGGCGTTGCATAATTCACATAAACGATGAATAAACTAAACAGATGGCATTCGCACAAAGGATGTCTAAACTAAGCAGATGACATATTTGATGTATAAAGTAAGCAATGCAAGACACCATATGCATGATATAACCAACATCAGCATGCCAAGTTAGAGCGAAGACCTCAGGGGGTAAATAGGGGTTGTCTTCTCCTTCTGAATCCCCCTCAGAACAGATATCTTCCTCTCGATTACAATCCAAAATGCGTGGAGGGGGGCTGCCTTTGCGCCTAACATGGAGCGACGTCTGCATGAAATTTTATTGCCACGCAAGGCTCGTCTCTTTTGCTCTACATGTTCAGTTCCATTGTTTACAATAACTGTCATGCATAGGAATAAAACATAGTGAGATTATGTAAGGAGTGCATGCAGAAATACAGAGTGATGGTAGCAACCTGTGGATAGACCCAAAACCAATAATAGCAGGCAGATAATGGCTTCAATTAAAAAATACAGATAATGGCTTCTTTACTGTTTGTTTCCCACCCAACATGAAACTCATAGCAGACACCGGAGATTAACCAGATAGTAGATAGATACTATTGATAGCGGCCCCGATATGTACCCCACAACCATTTAAAAACTCAAGTTTGACCATTAGTTTGGAGCTGACTCAGAGTCTAATCGGTGAACAGGACGATAAAGTAGCATGTAATATTAAGCGATGCATAACGTAAGCAGACACGAAAGAGTGCGACCTCTCTTGCGGACTCGTGTAGTCCTCGAGGTCATCTGCTCGGTTGATGATGGTAATGCAGTTTTCATGGCTGCCAGCGGCAGGGAAGAAGATCTGAGGTGGCGAAAGATAGTCTGGAGGCCGGATCCCTGCTGTGCTGGACCCTTCTGTCGTTGGAGCAGCTGAGCTGGGGTGGACGACGGCGCAGCAGGAGCGGGACAAACCACGCAAGGTTTTCTTTGACAACTATCTGTAAGAGAAGTAATTCTGTAAGGGCTCGTTTGAATTGGAGGATTCCAACAATGCAGGGATAGGAAATAGACAGGAATAGGATAGGAATGCACGTGCAAACAGAGAATTTAAAAAGACAGGATTTCTGCCAATCTGGGTGTTTGATTCACAACAATTGGAAGATCACAGGATGCAAAGAAGCATGGTGAGATTAAGTCAAACCACAAGAAAATGTACGGTTATAATGCTATTATGCTACTATCTCTTAGTCTTGTGCTTCATGAATAGGAATTTGAAAAGGAGGACAAGTGAAAATTAAAATTCCTACGTTTTTTCTTTCAAGGAGACACTAAAGGAACAAATCCGTGTGCTCAGTGGACAATATATATAAAATGTAGAGTAAAAAAGAGATGCAACAAGTGTACAACCTCTTTGGCGAAACCATGTCGATCTCAGCGTGATTGGGTTGGCCGGTGAGGATGCTCCGGCTGACTTTGCTGTCGGAGGAGGGGAAGAAGATCTTAGGCGTCTCGAGATGGAGCCCGAGGTACTGCTCCGCTGTGATGGAGGGTTTCGTCGTTGGAGTAGCTCTGGTGAGTTGTACGACGCCGAGGCTGAAGCAGGACAAGAGAGACAACGAACAACGTTAACCTGAGTGGAATTCTAATAGCATCTCCAATACATGACGTAAAATACATAACCACAAAGTGCTAGATGTAAAATACATCAGCCGCTCATCTCTGAACTTAACTGTCGAAACTGAACTTAACTGTCGAAACTAAACTTAACTGTCGAAACTGAATTTTGCTGTCGAAACTGAATTTTGCTGTCGAAACTGAACGCACTAGCAAGGTCAGGCTACACGTCAGTCGACTGACTTTTTCATCTCTGGTCAGTCGATTTTGCAGCCGTTGGATACGAAATCAAGGGCATGCGGTTCATCTTCAACCTCCACCCCCCTGAGCCGCCAGCCACCACCGGCCAAACAGCAGCCCCCCGACGCCCGCGGCCGGCGGTGCGCCGCCCCGCCCGCCCCGAAAACACTCCCCACCGTCGGTCCGCCGCCGCCCCAACCATCCCTCTAGGCCCCCCCCCCGTGCCGAGCTTTTTCTTCGGCGATCCCCACGCCACCGCCCCGCCAATGCCCCTCCACCGCCGGCGACCACCGCCCCCATCCTGAACCCTAAGATAGATAGTGGGGTACCTCTCCGGCGAGCCCCCCTCCCCGCAGCGGCTGGTTCTTCCTTCACCCCGGCGAGCCCCCCCCCCCAACCCCCTGAAAATCGACTGACCCAAAAGTCGATTCAGTCGACTGAAGTGTAGCTAAATCGGAGCAACATCGCAAGCAAGAGCAAGAGCGAGAGCAGCAGCGCGAGCAAGAGAAATAGCAAGAGCAGACCAGGCAGGGGACCGAGAGCAAGAGCAGAGCAGCAGCACGAGCGAGAGCTAAAGCAGCAGCAGCTCCTACTGATGTGGACGTCGCCGCCGAGGGAGCGACGCTGTGGAGGAAGTGGCCGGCGACGCCGCCGTGGATGGAGCCACGCCGTGTCGGCTCGGGACCGAGTGCCGGCAGCACCATGAGATCGAATCAAGAAGAAAATGCGGCGATTAGTGTACAACCTCTTTGGTGGCGCCGATTAGGCCGCAGCTTCATCCGAGGAAACGGTGATGATGATTCTCTTCCGGTGGTGCAGGTGAAGACGGCGGTGTGGGAATGGAGGTGGCATGAAAGACGACGGGAACGTCGGGGCAACTCCTTGGAGGTGGAGGATGGGGTGGCTGAACCGGCGGGACAATGAGATCGACGACGGATCCTCATCCTGTACGGTGGATGAGGGACGTCGAGGTGTTGCTGTGGACGACGTCGTCGGGGAAGAGGCTCCGGCTGGGTGGCGGACGGAGCAGGGTGTGGGGTTTCGTCGCGGGTTTTCGCGGCCTCGGTGTACGAATGGGTGGGCGGATGGGATGGCAGTGGGGAACCATGGCTTAGAGACGCGCTTGTCTGAAATGTGGGGTAAGTTACGAAAGTACCGCCACCGATTTGAGGCGGTTCTTTCGGTTCAGGGGTAGCACGGGCATTTCGCATGTCGGGATTTCACAGGAGGTGGGAGTTTTCGCGCGCGTTGTAATTTCCGAATAGCAAGGCGCGGGTTGAGATGGAGGGAGTTGTCGGAGCACAACGAGACAAAGATATATCTTAAATATTTCGGGCTAACAAGGCGCGGGTTGAAATTTCCGGACAAGCCTAACGTGTACTGTACCAAATCAATGCGCACTACAAATGTCATTCAAAACTTTGAATTCATGTTATGTTCAATTAAAATATTTCGCTACGTGTATAATGCATGCAACCTACTACTCAAATGAACGTTTTAGTGCATTCCAAACGTATATACTACCGCTTCAATATGAACTAAATTTGAATTCATTTCTCTATTTGAATAAGATCTACAGTAATGATTGTTGTGAAGTCAAAGCATTTGAATTCGTTTCTCTGTTTTAATAAGATCTACAATCATCATTATTGTCAAGTTAAACCATCGTTTGTGTATTATCTTCACAGCACACCACATGATTAGTCTCGAGTTACATATGAACTATGTGTACTATATGAACTCGAACTAGATTTTTTGAATCCACTTTATTTTGATTTCAAATCACATTACATTTCTAGCTCTAGCTAGATCTTCATAATCTAAACCATGTCTCATATGTATAATGTGTTTATCACATTATGTATGGTGCCCCGCCCCCTACGCCTACAAGTATTTAGATGTGAGTTGCAAACACCACACATTACCACAAATTCTAATAAAATGTGAGAATGTTTGATATATAGTATTGTTTAGATTCTTCGATATTTAGTTGTAAGCTGCAAATGCCACACATTATCACAAATTCAAATAAAATGTGAGATTGTTTGATGTATAGTATGGTTTAGATTGTTCGGCATTTAGCTGTGAGTTGCAAACGCCATGCATTATCACATTATGGTATAACATGTGCACAGCACGTGTATCATCGCTATATTCATGCATGCAATGTTTAAAACACTATGATCTCCTATTCAAATATATGAATCCGCTTTCATATCAAATTATGACCTTTGTTAGTCTCTTACACCCACACAATCCTCTAACCTTTGTAGCTACCACTAACTTTCTCTCATGCATGCACACGCCCTCCTCGCCCTCCCCCTCCCTCGGCATTCTATCCACTGGGCACATTCATTTTTTTCTTTAGGTTGTTCTCCCAGAGTCTCCACAACTCCTTTCCGACACACACCGATCGATAAACCTCTCCAGCGATGCCTGCCTACAACATACACACACACCTTCAATCTCCTCCTTTATGTGTCCTTGCCTCGTGTCTCTCATACGGTCAGACACACGTGTAAACTCTCGCCCCTCTTTTCATCGATCTCACAACCGCACACTCCTCCCCCTATCTAGCTAGTAGTTGGGCCTCTCGCACCACCTCCTAGCTCCATTCTCTCTGTCTATCCGTCTCGCTGGGCCTTATTTGCCTCTAACAAATGGACATACACCGACCGATCTCTCGCTATACATATAGCTAGCTAGGTCCTTATAACTCGTTTTTACCCACACGTCAATCGATCTATCTCATTAGTTGTGTCTCTCCCTTCCTCCGACAAACAACAATTGATCTACCGATCTAGTTAGGTTTGCTTACCAAACACATGGTTCCCCTTCATCATCCATGGATGCGTCCCGACAGATCTATCACGCACAGGCACACACAGAAACACATCCCCACTCTTATTGATAACATTGCAGTTCCACCCTCAGTTTGTCTAGTAGGCCTCTCCCACCATCTTCGAGAAGCAACTCCATCACCCATCTAGCACTCTACCCCTCTCCCTCCCTCTCCCTCCCTCTCTCTCTCTCTCCTCTCTCTCTCTCTCTCTCTGTCCCATCATATTTCCCGTCCTTCAGTTATGTATGGATGTTAACCAATCTCCCTCAAGACATAGATGGGTCTCTCGTTCTCAACACATATACGAGTCGTTCTACCTCTATAGTTAGGCCTCTGCCTACCCCTCCCCCCACCACCCTCCCCCCCACACACACCGATACATCGAGCGCTCTAGTCATGCCTCCCTGCCACACACAAACTTGACATGTGCCCTCTAACGTTCCGGTAGGCCAGTCGCCCTATATCTTTGACTTGCACACACACACAATTTCGATGGCTCTCTTCATCGATCTCGCACCCACCCACTTGATCCTCTCTTCGACTCTATCGATAGCTATGATCCCTCCCTCTCTTCTCGTGGATTGCCCGACCCTCTATGTATGATATGGATAGGCCTCCATTTCACACACATTGCATGCAAAATTTTGTTTGAGATGTCATCGACACATATTCCCACAAATAATTCACGAAATCAACCCCCACCCCACCCCCACCCCACCCCACCCCAAAACAAAAAACACTCACGAACGCGGTTTGTATCTCTCACACACACCCACGTAGGTGGGGGACATGCACGAAGAGAAGAGGTGCATGCACGGCGCACGTACTCCCGTCTCTTTCCCAACCACACCCGCGCAGTACACGGTGGAGCTCATTTCTGTACGAAAAAGGCAGCCCACGTGGTAATTTGGCACGTGTACTGGTTGTCCACTTGGTGGAGGGAGGATCGTCTACCACGGGTGAACAAACAAATTGCGACTTGACGTGTTATGTTAAAAAAAGAGGCAAACCATGTGGGGCCTACCTTAGAGGCAAGGCTCTATACACTGGAGTACTTTTGATGTGTCCCGTCAACTCGCAGAACGAGGAGAAGCTTACTTAGTACGCCGTCTCCCCCGCCCACGGGCGCGGTGGCTCGCAGGATGAGGTGAAGCTTGCTCCGCCTTACGCCCGCTCCCTCGCCCATGCGCGCGGTGGCTCGCAGAACGAGGAGAAAAAATTACTACTCCCTCCATTTACTCCTCGTCCCTACTACCTTGGTTATAGAGATTATATCATATTGTTTGGAATATATATGCCCTTTAGTAGATTTCAATATGAACTACTAGTACATACTCCAAACACTGATGTATATAGACGTATTTTAGAGTGTAGATTCACTCATTTTGCTCCGTATGTAGCACTCTCCCTCGCCCCTCGACCCTCGCCCACGTGGTGGACGTGCAGCAATTCATTCGGTCTCATATAGCCAGAACGATATATACTGCACTACCATTATTGCTCGACTTCCCGAAGAGGCGAAGAGCCAATCGCAAGGTTAATATTTTGGAGATGCCAAGCGCAAGGTTATAGGAGAACGAGTAGTAGGTGCCGCGTCATTTATAAATAGAGTTTTTTCTTCTTCAGTGGCACGTAGGCAATATGATAGGTTCATATGGAGAGAAAAGGAAACCGCTCCACTATATACATAGTCAGGACGGGCCAGCCTACACGGTTGCTTGCTGGGGTTGCTCTCTTCACACTCTCTCGCACAAAACGACTGTGGCCACATTTCTAACATCCCGGCGGATCACGTCGCTTGGGGAAGGGGTGGATGCTTAGTGTAGATGCGGTGGCCGTTGCCGACGGCGAAAACCCACTGTCGGCACGTCCCGATCAGGGGTCCCCGCCGTTCTCTCTCACAAAGCCGGTGAGGTTGCCTTCGTCCCTTGCTCACTGCCGCGACGTGGGCAGTTGCCGCCTCCCGCCGCCCTCCTCAAGGTTGTGCTACGTCCCTCTGGTACAACTCCCTTTACAGCCGGCTTGCACCACTGCTCCAGCTGCCCACATCACTCCCTGTGGATATTTCTCTACTTCTTTGCCCCGCACATACCTCTACTGGCTTCTACGTATTGTATTATCAACTAGTCCCAGTAATCTTATTCTAATCACGCTTCTTCAATTTCTTTGCCACAGGGATGCTTATCTCGATTTTGGTGAAACTGCACAAAATGATCCGATGGTCAAAAGGTTGCAAACTTCATTTATTA
Organism: Aegilops tauschii subsp. strangulata; assembly: GCF_002575655.3. Taxonomy (NCBI): domain Eukaryota; kingdom Viridiplantae; phylum Streptophyta; class Magnoliopsida; order Poales; family Poaceae; genus Aegilops; species Aegilops tauschii. The sequence goes on along the minus strand of NC_053035.3, from coordinate 118,094,477 downwards.
GGAAGCTCAAACTTTGCCAGCAAATTGAAGCCTGGTCAGGGTTCACGGTTCAAGGGCTAGGGACTGCATGGATCATTTTTTTTCTTTAGCTGCCTCTGTTCCAAAATAAGTGTCAACTTTAGTAGTAGTACAACTTTGTACTAAAGTTTGCACAAAGTTGAGACACTTATTTTGGAACGGAGGGAGTACATATTTGCTATGATCTGTCAATCATTGAGATGCAATAGCATGCATGTTAGTCTCCTTTGTATTTGATGAAATGTTGCAACGGGCAACCTTGGACGCAAGATACATGTAACAGAAGCTGGAAGCTTCATAGCATTGTACAAATTTATCTCGCTGATAAATTACAGTACATACTATACTAGTACTTCCTCCGTTCCTAAATATAAGTCTTTGTAGAGATTTCACCATGAACCACATGCGGATGTATATAGATGCATTTTAAGTGTAGATTCATTCATTTTGTTCCGTATGTAGTGGAATCTCTACAAAGACTTATCTACTAGTAATAGCTAGCCCCCACTACTAGGAATTCTCTATCCTCTCCTTGACCCACATCATCAAAATTGATGTAGCCGTTAGATGAAGTAAATCAGTCCATAATAGCCGTCTGATCTAGACGTTGAGAGGCTCCGCACTAAGCCACATGCAAGCATGCAGAAATACCGTGGCACATGCATGTGAGTGGGTTTTAAATCACATCAACATGTCTGCATGCAAGCATGCACCGGTAGCATGCATGTAAGTGAGCTTTTAAGTCCCATTAACATGTCAAAAAGAAAAATATAATCCCATTATGCAGTAGGAGTTGGCTGATCTTTTTCCTTACGTGGGATGATCTAAATGATGATGGGACTTTATTTAGTTTGGCTACCACATTTGTCATGCGGTTATAGAGTTTTTTTTAGTTCAATGAAATCGATAATTTTGCGCAGAGAGATATACCGCTGTTCCGCGGCAACACGCGGGGACTCATCTAGTAATATTTAGGAACGGAGGGAGTACTATGTAAAGAGTTAGGTGTCGCACAGTGATAGTGTGAGGTGGGCCATGTAATCACTGAGCCTGCGTGTTTTCACTGCTCTTGCACGCCTCCGCTGTAAGAATGAAGCAAATTGTAATCTAGTAGTAGTACCTCCTTTCGCCGAAAGCGTGGGACATCCAGCAGTCCTACCACCTCAGTAATAAAGACCAATGAGCCATCAAATCACATAGACCCAGCAGTAAGTTGGACGGACGAAGCAACCATCACTCTTGCGCTAGTGAGAGGTCGCGTCCGCTCTGCCCGGGCATGAATGCGACACCGATTCTTTGGAGCGGCGCTAAACGTTTCGGGCGGGAAGCGCGCGCGGGCGATGGAGGGGCTTTGGGTGGGCTAGGCTGGTCAGGAGCGGGCGTGGCAGCTGTCCGCATGTCCCTATCGGACACGCCCAAAAACGAGAGGATGCACTGACTCTCGCGGCTAAAATCGTACACTACACAACATCTCTCTGTAGGAGTAGATCGATCTGTCGCTCTCTCTAACACACACATGCTGTTAAACACACACACGCGCGCGCGCGCACACACGCACGCACCTTGGTCCCGTTGCACCTTCTAACGTGACTTATTACACCTAGACGGAGGGAGTAGTAAGTATACGAGATACGGTGGCACACTGACTTAAGTCGAATACAAGTGCCCAAAATTTGTGTGCATGTTATAATAAGGATTCACTTAATAGTACGTGAGCGAACAGAGGGATCAATTGGACAGTGTTCCTGAGCAGTAGCGAGATGTGTGAGGTAAGATACACCGCTGGTGCTTTTAATTTTTCTTATTAATTTGTTTGTTTCACCCTCTGACTGGTGGGACCCAACGTACTACGTGGAGAGAGGTAAGGTGACTAAGGCTGCATTATTTCTGCACCACTGTGGATAGTCTTACCACCAAAGCCACATGACACGATTATGATTGAAATCCCAATGACTCCCACACACACACACACAAAAAACACGGCATGCTTGTCACACGAATGCAGGAATGTATAAAAGGTTATTTCCCTCTCGTTGAACATAACGGGAGGGCTGTGTAGCTGGTTAGCCTGTTCGCTCATCAAACTTGAGGTCTCGGGTTCGATAACTACACTTGAGCATAATTTGTGCCAGGAGGATTCTTTGACTGGTCAAAATGTTTTCTAGGGTTTGCACGCTTCACACTCTCTCTCCAGTATATATATACACGCTGGAGCCTCAGCGCTTGTAGTTGCTCTCTTCACACTCTCTCGCCCTCTCCCGCTGGAGCCTCAACGCTTGTAGTTGCTCTCTTCACACTCTCTCGCCCTCTCCAGAACTAAACAAGACTTCGTTGGCCTCTCTCTCCCCTCACTGCTGCTCAAAGAGCCGGTAGGATCCGTCCGCCGGGAAGGGAAGGAGGCTTAACGATGTCGCCGTCGGCGAGGGACTACCGGCGCAGCTGTTCACTTTCCACCCAGCGGCGGCGCGGGAGGGCCTCCGACCCCTTCTTCTTCGCTGCCGTCCCGTCGCCCACCGAACCACGCCCCAAGTACCTTAAGGTATAATTTACTTACTCCACATGCATTGCTCTAGCTGCATGTATACCATGAATCTAGGACGTGGTTCAAAGAGGAAAGGAGTGGGGGAAAGTAGTGGGAAAAGTTGTATATAGCATGAATCTAGGACGTGGTTCAAAGAGGAAATGAAGGGGGAAAGTTGTATAGCATGAATCTAGGACGTGGTTCAAAGAGGAAAGGAATGGGGGAAAGTAGTGGGGAAAGTTGTATCGCATAAATCTAGGACATGGTTCAAAGAGGAAAGGAAGGGGCGAAAGTACTAGTTCAAAAAGGAAAGGAAGGGACAAGGCTGTAGAGTTTGAGCAGGACTAGATTTGCTGCGCTCACATAGGGAAAGGTGTCTAAAGATAACAAAACTGGGACCAACACAAATATGCTCCTTGGTTGTTTGTTCTTTGTTGCAACAGACTGTGCATGACCACAGTACATCGGTAGATGCACATGGTGCTGGTGCGTCCACTGTCCCGTGCAACTCATTAGTTGTTGTTAATCTAAGGCCCTATTTGGTTAAAAACTCCCTAGTCCCTACCTGCTTGGTTCCAGGGACTAAACATGGACTAGAGGTTATTAAATGACATGCTAAAAGACCATGTTACTCCTAGTAATGAACTAATAGAGACAAGGTGTGATGCGTGGCAGGGGCAACTGTTGGAAAAAGTCCCAAAAAGACTCCGTCGGGGTCTTCTTTCTTTAGTCCCAAAAGCCCACTTTTAGTCCCTAAAAGTCCCTCCTGTTTGGTTTAGATGGGACTGACACGGAGTTTTTTTAGTCCCTACACCAAAATGTCCCTATAAACAAACACCCTCCAATAATGCCGCTGGAAAATTGATGCAATGCCACGGTTAAAAGCAAATTACATGTTTAACGAATTTTATTGTTAATATAATCTCTATGTTAATATTAATCAATGCCACCGTTTGAGAAATGCTACTGTCTTGCTTTCTTTCCCATTTAGATAAGGTAGATGCTTCTTTTTGTTGGCTTCTGTGTCATCCACCGTTATTGACCACTATTGTTTCCTTTGCACCTCTGTGTAAACAGGGTTATCTACTTCACCTCGTTGCCATTGTGACCTTTTGTTGCACTGCACAAAACACTTTTGTTTTAAGAGTGTTTTGTGCAGTTCAACCAAAATGTCACACCGACAACGTTGCTTGATTGCTTGATCTTAGTGGAACTGCACAAGAGGAGGTCTTACTTCCTATCCGTTAAGGAGAATTTGGTTCAGATCTTCTTCTTGTGAGTTGTTTGAATTCCGCATCATGAGAGGTCAGTACTAGCCTTCTTTCACATGATTCTGCAGTGTGCTTTCATATGTTGTGCTACTTGCACGATAATGTTGCTTGATTTTAGTGAACTGCACAAATGGAGACAAGACTTCCAATCTGTATGTGCACCATAATATCCCATTGAGGTAAGATAAGGATATTTCACAAGGAGCAGTTGAAGGATGGTTACATTACTCCCCACAAGACCAAACTAACTTCAGCTCAGAAGGACTGACAAATCTCCATTTTTTTGCTGTGATGCGCGAGTACAATGTTGTTCTAGGATTCTTTCTGGTGAGTTCCATTTTTCTAAAAGTGTGCTCTACATGGACCATGTATGTGCCTGTTGAAACTGTCAATTCATAGTACAGTTTGCTTTATACCAATCACTTTTTTGTATTTGTGCAAACAGGGGTGCTCAGCTTGATTTCAATGGGAACTGCACAAAATGTTCGTGACTACATCGAATCATTCATTTCCACCACTAGAAAGGAGGTGCCGATAAGTTCAAGGCGTTGCAACATCTAAGGGCGAAATCATACAAGCTACGCGCGAATTTGGTTCATTTTGGTGGAACTGCACAAAAAGAACAGCTGGTTTATTTAGCACGAGGTGCCATGTCAATGTCCGAGCTGATGGCAAACCCTGCCCATTCCACAATCGTAGGCATTTGATATTTTGGAATGGGACAACCTTGTCAAATTTTGCTCATTGATTTTAGCAAGACATGCGTTTGATATTTTCGAATGGGACGCCCTTTGCTGTCAGCAGCGTCGATCAATTTTTTATTTATTCTTTAGTTGTGAAGTAAATATTGCCTCTGACATGTGAGTAGCTGAAATGCATAATCATCGATTGTTTTGAATGTTCTCTATGAATTTCCAGGCCTGTGTGTTTGATTGCAATGTACAGAAACGCTAAAAAGCTGCTCAAACTCTTTGTACTCCTTTTGTTCCTTTTTACTTCGCACATTGTGAAAGTGCATACTTTTTTGTATAAGATTGGTCAAAGTAGAGATACTTTGACTGCAGACAAAACTTGTATGCAGACTAGAAAGGACCGGAGGGAGTACATGTGAAACTGCTGCAAACGAGGTGATCACCCTGGGAATAATGCTAGTACGTATTGTTTTTCATGTTCATCCAATGCCAGTGATACATGAATTCGAACTAATTGAAATAAATTCATTCATACACGGTCGGATTTCATATAAACATGCCGGATTTCATTACATTTCATACATTCTTCAACTAAAAAGGGGTGCGCTGGAGGTATAATTAATTAACCGAAGCTACCCACCTGTGTCCCACTGAGCCGAACAGAAGCTTCAGTGACTTAACTGCAGGTGCAGTTGCGTAACTGACATGTGGCCTGTTGGGCCCACATGTCAGTCAGCCAACTGCACCAGCAGTTAAGTAGAAGCAGCGTTCTTCTCCAGCGCAGCTCTCCGACTCCACGTCGCCGCCAAGAAGCTAACCGGCCGTCAATGGTCAACCCGCCTAGCTTGGCTTCAACCGGAGGGTAGCAGCGGTGGCCTTACTTGGACCCGAGCGGCGGCGACCTACCGTGTTCTACTCTTCCTTGTTTTCTGTGTGGCGCGGCCTCGTTGGCAGCGGGGCGGGGCCTCGGCGGAGCCGGCGATGTCCTCTGTCTCGTTGCCGGCGGGCGGCACCTCAGCGGAGCGGTGGAAATCCTCCCCCACGTTGCCGGCAGGGTGGGGCCTCGGCTGAGCCGGCGATGTCCTCTGCCTCGTTGTTGGCGGGGCGGGGCCTTGGCGGAGCCGGCGGTGTCCTCTGCCTCGTTGTTGGCGTCGCGGGGCCTCGGCGGAGCAGGGCCTCGTCGACGCCAACGGAGCGGGGACTCGTCGGAGCCGGCATTGTCCTCTGCCTCGTCCTCGGTCTCGCCAAACAGCGCCTCGCCCGCTTCATCGCCCTCTTTGCTAGCCTCTTTGTAGGCGGCCGCAGCCTCCGCCACCCGCATGCGGTACCGCCAGCGCTCGAGGCGGCCCTTGCGGGCGGAGCGATACGAGTCGAGCAGCGCCTCCTGCTCCGCCCGCTCCGCGGCGATCTGCTCCTCCGCCTGCAGGTGCTCCTGGAGGAGATGGTGGTTGTAGGCGGCGTCGGCCTGCGCCTCCCAGAACTGCTCCTCACGCATCTGCCTCATCCTGTCCATATATTGGGCACGGGCCTCGCCGATGGTCATGGTGCAATGCACCGGCGAGGATGGCGCGGAGGAGGGGGTTGGCGCCGGATCGTCGGCTACCATGTTCTCCATTGGGACGTCGTCGTCCTCCGGATGCCTGCCGACCAGCCGGTCGGCAGCAATGACTGCCATCTCCTTGTGGTCCGTCGTCCGCCCGTCCCGAAGAGCGCTGGAGCGCGAGGAAGCCATGGTGGGTAGTAGTGGTGTGGACAGGAGAAAGGGAACGGATGCGGATGACTGCGGCTATGGCCGACGCAGCAGTTTATATAGCAATGGTGGGCGGGCGGAGGGACGGACGTGTGGCGCCGGAGTAGCCGCCTCGACAACCGCGTATCATTAATGTGGGCGGCAAATGGACGGATGGACGGCTCTTGTGTCGTTTGAAGGCGGAGCAATCGCCTGCACCGGGAAGCGGGGCGGGCGGCGCTGACTGTTTCGGGCAGAAAGCGCGCGCGGGCGAGGAGATGACTTTACTTGGAGAGGATGACAATGGGGACCCACCAGGTCCATAGCCTCACGTACGCAAGTGCCTCCTTATTATATATATATATATATATTAAAAACTATAATTTATTTTGCTTCCTCCTGGTTTCCTGACATCATGGTCCCACACCATTGTCAACCTATGTAGTAGTCAATAAACGAGAGAATTGCACAAGAAGCGGCCGACAGCTGGGACCAAGCAGCTCGAGCAGTATTTGTGTTTTTGAGGTGTGATCACTGCAGAGTTTTTCGATGTTTAGCCCAGACATTAATTTTTCTCCTCTGAACAACAACGAAAACATCGCTGCAGGTATTAACTGAGCGGGCTGTGGCCCGTCTAGCCCAGGCCAGATATTGATCCCAGATATTAATTTTTTTAAGTTGAAAATGGCTAGCCCAGCTATACTTTTTTTAGGAATACCCAGGCAAGGTCAAGTTGTTATTCTCCGCCCCGCTGGGCCTAGGAGGGATGCATTAGGCTTAACAAGAAAATGGGCTTTAAGAAATAATAAATGGGATGTAATTATAAAAACTGGGCAGTAACTATAAAAAAAATGCACCAAACACGTGATTACTTTATAAAATGTTATTTTTGGGTATTGAAATTTTTAATCTCATTAATTGTTGCGAGCGCAATGTTTCGTTGGATTTGTACGTAATATAAATTTATATTGAAATTGTATTTAATCTGACTAGAAATTTTGGGATAAAAATATTTCAGATCCCATCAAAATGTGCGAAATTTTATTGAATTCTGTTTTGAACGGTTGGTTGAAATGGGCTGTACTTTTAACAAACTGTAAATGGGCTGTAGTAAATCCCATTAGAATTCAAAAATGGGCTACACATTCTTACAAATCTCAAATGGGCTATAAGTTCTCTGCCACACACTTCTGGCCTTACTAAGTTGACGCGTCCCCTTAAAAAACACAGTTGACGCGTATGCAAGGCTTTGTCAACTTATAGTCAACACACGGTTCTAGCAGCAGTGGCCGTTGGATGTCCATCCAACGGATGCCGTGCTTCTTCTTCAATCTCGGATATTCTAGCTTCACCCGCCCAAAAAATGATTCCTCCCCCTGACATCTGGGCGCACCGTTTCGGAAGCTGACCTGTGGGCCTACTAATCTGATCTGCATGCATTCAAAAAAAAGTTGACGTACCAAGGGCTTTGTCAACTTAGTCAATATAAACGATTCTAGCTGCAGTGACCGTACGATGTCCATCCAACGGCCGTCGTGCTTCTTCAACCTCTGGTCTTCTTGCTCCAGCCGCCCAAAGCAGCGCCGGTCGTGCCGCCTGCTCCTGCCTCCCGTGGCCGGCTGTGCTGCCGCGGAGGCCTCACCGCCCCCTACTACTCCCACCGCTGGCCAGGCCATCCATCCACTCACCCACACCCCCTGTTATTCTGCGGCGACGGCAGCCTCACACCGCAGCCGAACCAGTGAACGCTCGTACTCCTCTCCGCGTGGGCATCCATTGCCGCGTCTTGCCCGGCTCCGCATCGTCCCCGTCCTAGGCCTCGCCGTCATCCACCGCCGTGGTGCTCTCGGCGCGGCGTGGTCAATGTGGTCAACAACCGACTTCCATCGCAAGAGTACTGTACGTGGAGAGGCTGACACTTGGGTCCACGACAACCGCAAGGAAGTGCCTCCTTATTACGCGGAAAATAATTATTCCTCCACCTGACAGCGGGGACCCACTGGACGGGCCACCAGTATTTTGCGAAAAGAATCGTTTCCCCCTGACTGCTGGGACCCACCGGACGGGCCACCGTATTTCGCAAAAAAAACGTTCCCCCCGCTGTCAGCTCGGACCCACCGGAAGTGCCTCCTTATTACGCACAAAAAAATGAATACTCCCCCGGCTAGCTGGGACCCACCTTGGTGGGAGGCTGACTTGTGGGCCTACTAAGTTGACGGGGACGAAGGTCTTTGTCAACTTAGTCAATATGAACGATTCTAGCTCCAGTGACCGTACGATGTCCATCCAACGGCCGTAGTGCTTCTTCAACCTCTGGTCTTCTTGCTCCAGCCGCCCAAAGCAGCGCCGGTCGTGCCGCATGCTCCTGCCTCCCATGGCCGGTTGTGCTGCCGCAAAGGCCTCACCGCCCCCTACTATTCCCACCGCTGGCCAGGCCCTGCGGCGACGGCAGCCTCACACCGCAGCCGAACTAGTGAACCCTCGTACTCCTCTCCGCGCGGGCTTCCATTGCCGCGTCTTCCCCGGCTCCGCGTCGTCCCCTTCCTAGGCCTCGCCGTCGTCCACCGCCGTGGTGCTCTCCGCGCGGCGTGGTCAACGTGGTCAAGGAACGACTTCCATCGGAAGAGTACTGTACGTGGAGAGGCTGACAGCTAGGTCCGCGGCCACAGCCCAGTTTTTTTGTGATTTGCCAAGTAAGTCGCTTTGTCAGGCCTGTTGGGCTGCAAATCTTTCAAGACGAGGAGAGCTTTCATTTGGCTGGCCGAGAAAATGGCCCATCAGTAATGAGAAATGGGTTGTACATTTTTAAAACACATCAAACCGGCAATTAGTTTCAAATGTCTTTTTTTTGTTTCAAGATTTTAAATTACATTAATTTTTATGCGTGAAGAATTTGTTGGATTTTATATTGATATACATTTATGTTTAAAATCAGTTTGAATGTGAGTCGAAATTTCGGGATTAAAAACAGTTTGGACCGCACCGAAATATGCAAAATTTCGTATAATTTTTTAACCGTGGCCACAATATGGGCTGTAATGCTAACAAAAAGAATATGGGCTCCAAAAAAAACCTTAATAATTAGCAAATGGGCTGTAAATTATTAGAAATAATGGCAGATGGGCTGTATGCTGTTTTCCACAGATTTGAGGCTTTCCTAAAAAAAGGTTGACGCACAAGCACTGACTGTTGGATGTCCATTCAACGGCCGTCGTGCTTCTTCAATCTCTGCTCTTCCTGCTCCAGCCGCTCAAACAAGCGTCGGCGGGACTGCCTGCTCCCTCCTCCCCGCGGCCGGATGTGCTGCCGCACAGGCCTCACCGCCCCATCTTACTCCCATCGCTGGCCTAGCCATCCCTCTACTCACCCACACCTGTTGTTATTCTCCGGCGACGGCAGACGAACCAGTAAACACTCGTATAGTCGTACTCCCCTCCGCGTGGGAAACAACTGCCGAGTCTTCCCTGCCTCCGTGTCGTCCCTTCCTAGGCCTCGCCGTCGTCCACCGCCGTGGTGCTCTCGGCGCGGCGTGGTCAATGTGGTCAACGACCGACTTCCATCGGAAGAGTACTATGCGTGGAGACGTTGACAGCTGGGTCCACGGCCGCAGCAAGGAAGTGCCTCCTTATTACGCGCAAAATAATTATTCCTCCACCTGACAACGGGGACCCACCGGACGGGCCACCGTATTTCGCGAAAAAAAACGTTTTCCCCCTGACTGCTGGGACCCACCAGCTACACCTTCGCACGCAAGGAAGTGCGTCCGGGCAAAAAAAACAAAACGATTCGCCCCCCTGACTGCTGGGACCCACCAGCTACATCTTCGCACGCAAGGAAGTGCCTGACAGCCGGGACCCACCTGGTCGAAGCGTACGTAGCGTTGTCATTCTGGTCGCGAATGTGTACGTACATTTATACTGGTGGATGTAGAGGCGTGCACGTGTCGTAGTAGAGGCGCGCACCTAGCATGTACACGTACGTACAGCGGCCAGGGTGCAAGAAAGAAAATAAGGCCACGTATGTGTACATACGGGCGGGGTCTCGAACGCCTACTCGCGCATATGTACGGTGAGGGCTCGTTGACATGGCTGGGTCGGAACGGAGAAACAGCGTCGTCGTCGTGTTCATGGGGAGGCAACGGAATGCGTCGTGTTCATCGGGAGGCAACGGAACGCGTGGGAGCCAACCGGCTGGGTCGGAACGTAATGCGTGGTCGTGTTCATCACGAGGGCTTGGACGGACAGGCGATGGAAACGAGGCCTGGCGTACCGCACAACGGAGGAAACGGACCTCCTACGTTCGGAACGGGGTCTGTTGATCGGGAGGGGTGTGGCGTACCGCAAAACGGAGGAAACGGACCTCCTACGGTCGAAACGGTGGTCCGGTTGATTGGGAGGGGTGTGGCGTACCGCAAAACGGACGAAACGGACCTCCTACGATCGAAACGGGGGTCCTGTTGATCGGGAGGGGTGTGGCGTACCGCAAAACGGACGAAACGGACCTCCTACGGTCGAAACGGGGGTCCTGTTCATCGGGAGGGGTGTGGCTTACCGCAAAACGGGACTCCACGAGATACTGTTCATCTCCACCGTCGACCTCCTCCAGCCTCCACGGGCTACCGTCGACCTCCTCCAGCCTCCACGGGCTACCGTCGACCTCCTCCAGCCTCCACGGGCTCCTGTTCATCCAGCCTCCACCGCGCGCTACTCCACCGGCTACTGTTCAACCACCCCTCCACGGGCACCCCTCCACCGTCTACTGTTCATCCAGCCCTCCACACCACGGGGTCCTGTTCAACCACCCCTCCACGGGCACCCCTCCACCGTCTACTGTTCATCCAGCCCTCCACCACACCACGGGGTCCTGTTCATCCAGAGGCAACGCCACCGCTCACTGTTCATCCAACCCCCCCCCCCCCCCGCAACGCTCACTGGTCATCCCAGAGGCAGCATCGATCGGCTTCAGTTAGCAGCAGTAGAGAAGGAATCACTCGATCGGGTTCAGTTAACAGCCATCGATCGATCGCTCGGGTTCAGTAACGCGTAGCCTGCAGTGCAATCGCTCGGGTTCAGTTGGAGCCCAACGCCTCGCTCGGGTTCAGTTAGAGCCAACGCCTCGCACACACGCGCGTACGTGTACGAGAGAAACGCGCATCGCTCGGCCCCGACCTCCCACCGTAACCGGGAACTCCCCGAAATTTTCCTCGCCCTCGCTTCTACCACGGTTTTTTCCGTCATGGACGGCCCAAAGAATGTCATGCAGCTGCGTCTCCGGCCCGCCCAGGACGAAAAGCCCATTTTCTGTCATGATTTTTTGTCATAGAAGTAGGAGCCCACCACATCTATGATGATACCGGGTTTTGTCACAATTATCATCATAGAAGTGTCATATGTATGACAGAAAAAAATTCGTTCGGCCCAAAATGTCACGCATGTGTCTTTTTTTTTGTAGTGTGAGCAGGATTCTCAAAGAAATAATGTATATGCACCTAGTCCTTCTAAAAAGAAGAAAAAGAAAAATGATAGGACTTTGCATGCTTCTAGTGAACCTGTTGTAGACACACCTGGGAATCCCAATGATATTTCTATTTCTGATGCTAAAACACAATCTGGTAATGAACATGAACCTAGTGATAATGTTAATGATGATGTTCATGTTGATGCTCAACCTAGTAATGACAATGATGTAGAGATTGAACCTGCTTTTGATCTTGATAACCCACAATCAAAGAATCAATGTTATGATAAGAGAGACTTTGTTGCTAGGAAGCACAGTAAAGAAAGAGAACCATGGGTTCAGAAACCCATGCCTTTTCCTCCCAAACCATCCAAGAAAAAGGATGACAAGGATTTTGAACGCTTTGCTGAAATGATTAGACCTATCTTCTTGCGTATACGTTTGACTGATATGCTCAAAATGAATCCTTATGCTAAGTACATGAAAGAAATTGTTACTAATAAGAGAAAGATACCGGAAGCTGAAATTTCCACCATGCTTGCTAATTATACTTTTAAGGGTGGAATACCTAAGAAACTTGGAGATCCAGGAGTACCCACTATACCATGCTCCATTAAAAGAAATTATGTTAGAACTGCTTTATGTGATCTTGGAGCCGGTGTTAGTGTTATGCCTCTTTCTTTATATCGTAGACTTGATTTGAATAAGTTGACACCTACTGAAATATCTTTGCAAATGGCTGATAAATCAACTGCTATACCTGCCGGTATTTGTGAGGATGTGCCTGTTGTGGTTGCAAATGTTACTATTTTAACGGACTTTGTTATTCTTGATATTCCCGAGGACGATAGTATGTCTATTATTCTTGGAAGACCCTTTTTGAATACTGCAGGGGCTGTTATTGATTGCAACAAAGGCAATGTCACTTTTCATGTTAATGGTAATGAGCATACGGTACACTTTCTGAGGAAACAACCTCAAGTCCACAGTATCAATTCTATTGGAAAAATTCCATCAATTATTATTGGAGGTTTTGAATTTCCTCTTCCTACTGTCAAAAAGAAATATGATATTCTTATTATTGGGGACGTGCATATCCCCATTGAGGTAACATAGTGTTATTAGAAATTTCTCCGGTTCCATGTTATTCGGAATGAGTTTGTTAACAAGACTTGATCAACCTTATTAGTGGATTCCTTTTGATGAGCATGGGATGGATGAAGTTAGAAAGCACAACCTTCTGTACCCTCCTTTTACTTTCTGTTATTTAGAATAAATAAAGTAAAAATAGTATTTTTTTTGTCAGTTTTCTGAATTATCCGTGCAATAAAAAATACCCCGAAAATAAAAGTTCTCCAAATGCCCCGAAAATGAAATATGATTTTTTCTAGAATATTTGGCACTGAGAACACGGCAGGGGAGCAAGCACCTGGCCACGAGGGTCCAGGGCGCGCCCCCTGCCTCGTGGGCCCATGGTGGCTCCCCTCCACTTATTCCTGCACCCACACACTCCTTCTTCCTCCCAAAAAAATCACCAACCAGCTCAAGCACGAGTTCTAGCTCATTTTGCTGCGATTTTTGATCTCCTTGCTCAAGGCACCTCTCACAAAACTGCTTTGGGGGATTGTTCCTTGGTATGTGACTCCTCCAATGGTCCAATTAGTTTTTGTTCTAGTGCTTTCTTCATTGCAAATTTTTGTTGCCTAGGTGACCCTGTTCTTGAGCTTTCATGTCAAATTTATATGGTCCCAAGTAGTTCTAATGCATGATATAGTCTCTAGGCACTTGTAGGAGTAGTTGCTATCAATTTTGTTGAGCTTGGTTCACTTTTATGTGAAGTTACTAAAATTTTCAGAAATTTTTCAGAGGAAGAAATATGTTTAGGAAAATGTACCAAGGTGGCCCTTCAAGGAAGCAAGGACCCAGGCTCGCAATGCGCGATGCTGACGATGAACCACCAAGGGAAGCTCAGGTGCGGGCTTGTGAATGGCCTTCAGAGGACTTCATGGATCGAGCAGGAATCAAGGAACAATTTAACGCATATGTGCGTAACGCTGATCTTGTGAGCTTCGATGCAGATAAGTGTCATCAGTACCACTATCTCACTGATTCCTTTGTGAGGAGGTTTGAATTTTCATCATCACGCAATTCTCAAACTGTCTTGTTTGATCTTTATGAAAATTCTTATACTATGGACTTAGAGGATTTTAATACGGCTTGCAAGCTTCCACAATGGGGTAGTCCTAGTGAACCTCGCAAATCTGAGTTTAGAGATTTTCTTGCTAGTATAACTGTGGGGGAGTCTAGAGATATAACACAACCTACCATAGGGAGCATTCATTTTCCTGCTATACATTATTTTGCTCTCTTCATAGGTAGGTGCATAAATGGTAAGGATGAAGCATGGCACATGTGTGTCCCTGATCTCAGTGTTCTTAGGAGTGCTGTATTAGGAGATAAACATTATAATTTGGGAGCTATTGTTGCACGTAGGTTGCATAATAATAGACTTAATGGAGATTTCTTTGGTGGAATTTATGCAACCCGTTTAGCTAATTTTCTTGATATACCCATTCGTGATTATGATATGGAATTGCCTCCTTCTTATCTAGATTTTAATGCCATGGTTCACCATCGGTTTGTTGAGAGGAATGAACCGCCTCTCTAGTACCGACTAATCTTTGACAGGCGTCACGCCATCAATATTGTTCTCCCTGCTCCTACTCTCTTTGATTTTCAGACAAAGGGGAGATATGTCATAACCAGGGAGGAGGCAAATGAGTACGAGAGGAGGACAAGGGCAGCTCGCCTCCAAGCTGCAGCCCACGATGCAATAGCCGCTGCTTCTTAGTACGACCCCAACTACAACTTTGGATATCCGCAAGGCCAGTCGTGGCCATAGACCAACTTATGCCAAAAGCCTAAGCTTGGGGGAGTACGTATTTCTCACCGACATTACATTTATGTTCACACACTCATTGCTAGATGTCGGTGCTCATACTTTTTCACTGTAGTATCCATGCTAGTTTATTTTCTTTTTCTTGCTTTCTTCTTGTGTGTTTGAAAAACCTTAAGAAAAACTAAAAAAATTAGTAGTAGCTTTTAGCTAGCTTATTTTCATGCCTGTAGTAGTAATAATTAAAAAGAAAACGCAAAAAGATTTCCCATTCTTCTTTTGCTTGTTGGGAGTTTTCCCGTGTAAATAGTTTTATTTCTTTTCTTTGGGGGTCGATAGGAGAAGACCATAATGAAAATGTTGAAGTGGCTCTTATATGCATTATTGTTGATTTAACCAAGAGCCCATATTGCCTTGTCTTCTCCTGTTTATTGAATGCTCGCAGATTCCAGCTTAGTCCAATGCACGTGCACTATTATTACTATCCACATCGTTTGGTCGTGCAAATGAAAGGCAATAATGATGATATATGATGGACTGATTGAGATGAAAGAAGCTGGTATGAACTCGACCTCTCTTGTTTTTGTAAATATGATTAGTTCATCATTCTTGATTCAGCCTATTATGAATAAAAATGTTTGCAATGACAATTAGAGATCATAGTTGCTTATGCCATGCTTAATTAGCTAGGAGCTTATAATGGTTTACCTTGCGTCCCAACATGCTATTAAAATGGTTGTGATGTGGTATGATAGGGTGGTATCCTCCTTTGAATGATTCGAGTGACCTGACTTGGCACATGTTCACGCATGTAGTTGAAACAAAATCAACATAGCCTCCACGATATTTATGTTCATGGTGGATTATATCCTACTCATGCTTGCACTCAATGTTTATTAATTTTAATGCATGTTCATGACTGTTGTCGCTCTCTAGTTGGTCGCTTCCCAGTCTTTTGCTAGCCTTCACTTGTACTAAGCGGGAATACTGCTTGTGCATCCAATCCCTTAAACCCCAAAGCTATTCCATATGAGTCCACCATACCTTCCTATATGCGGTATCTACATGCTGTTCCAAGTAAATTTGTATGTGCCAAACTATAAACCTTCAAATGAAATTCTGTTTTGCATGCTCGAATAGCTCATGTATCAACTAGGGATGTCCGTATCTTCCATGCTAGGCGGGTTATTCTCAAGAGGAGTGGACTCCGCTCCTCACTCATGAGAAAATGGCTGGTCACCGGGATGCCCAGTCCCATGCTTTATGCAAATCAAATCGAAATAATTGCAAACAAAACTCCCCCGGGACTCTTGTTAGTCGGAGGCACTCGTTGTTTCGAGCAAGCCATGGATTGATGCTTGTTGGTGGAGGGGGGGTATAAACTTTACCATTCTGTTTGGGAACCGCCTATAATGTGTGTAGCATGGAAGATATCGCCATCTCTCGGTTGTTATGTTGACAATGAAAGTATGCCGCTCAAAATATTATTTATCTCTGCTTTAAAATCGAGCTCTGGCACCTCTACAAATCCCTGCTTCCCTCTTCGAAGGGCCTATCTATTTACTTTTATGTTGAGTCATCACCCTCTTATTAAAAAGCACCAGCTGGAGAGCACCGTTGTCATTTGCATCCATTACTATTAATTTATATTGGGTATGACTATGACTGGATCTCTTTTACCATGAATTACAATGTTTAGTCAGTCCTTGATCTTTAAAGGTGCTCTGCATTTATGTTTTGCGGTCTTAGAAAGGGCTAGCGAGATACCATCTTGTTATATCATATCATGATTGTTTTGAGAAAGTGTTGTCATCCGAGATTTATTATTATTGCTCCCTAGTTGATTATCCCATTAACATGAGTAAACATGAGACCTAAGTGTTATTGTGAATATGGTTAGTTCATAATCTTTGCTGAAAACTTGAATTTTGGCTTTACATATTTACAACAACAAGAGCAAACAGAGTTTGTAAAAGTTTTTCTTTATCACTTTCAGTTTATCAACTGAATTGCTTGAGGACAAGCAAAGGTTTAACCTTGGGGGAGTTGATACGTCTCCGTCGTATCTACTTTTCCAAACACTTTTTCCCTTGTTTTGGACTCTAACTTGCATGATTTGAATGGAAATAACCTGGACTGACGCTGTTTTCAGCAGAATTGCCATGGTGTTATCTTTGTGTAGAAACAAAAGTTTTCGGAATGACCTGAAACTTCATGGATATTATTTTTGGAAATAATAAAAAATATTGGCGAAAGAATCAAGGCCAGGGGGCCCACACCCTGTCCACGAGAGTGGGAGGCGCGCCTACCCCCCTGGGCGCGCCCCTGCCTCGTGGGCCCCCTGGTGCTCCACCGACCTCAACTCCAACTCTATATTAATGTTCGGGGAGAAAAAACAGAGAGAAAGATTCATCACGTTTTACGATACGGAGCCGCCGCCAAGCCCTAAACTCTCTCGGGAGGGCTGATCTGGAGTCTGTTCGGGGCTCCGGAGAGGGGAATCCGTCGCCATCGTCATCATCAACCATCCTCCATCACGAATTTCATGATGCTCACCGCCTTGCATGAGTAATTCCATCGTAGGCTTGCTGGACGGTGATGGGTTGGATGAGATTTTTCATGTAATCGAGTTAGATTTGTTAGGGTTTGATCCCTAGTATCCACTATGTTCTGAGATTGATGTTGCTATGACTTTGCTATGCTTAATGCTTGTCACTAGGGCCCGAGTGCCATGATTTCAGATCTGAACCTATTATGTTTTCATGAATATATGTGAGTTCTTGATCCTATCTTGCAAGTCTATTGTCTCCTACTATGTGTTATGATCCGGCAACCCCGAAGTGACAATAATCGAGACCACTCCCGGTGATGACCGTAGTTTGAGGAGTTCATGTATTCACTGTGTGTTAATGCTTTGGTCCGGTACTCTATTAAAAGGAGGCCTTAATATCCCTTAGTTTCCATTAGGACCCCGCTGCCACGGGAGGGTAGGACAAAAGATGTCATGCAAGTTTTTTTCCATAAGCACGTATGACTATATTCGGAATACATGCCTACATTACATTGATGAATTGGAGCTAGTTCTGTGTCACCCTATGTTATGACTGTTACATGATGAACCGCATCCGGCATAATTCTCCATCACCAATTCAATGCCTACGAGCTTTTCACATATTGTTCTTCGCTTATTTACTTTTCCGTTGCTACTATTACAATCATTACAAAACCCAAAAATATTACTTTTGCTACTGTTACCGTTACTTCCATATTACTTTGCTACTAAATACTTTGCTGCAGATACTAAGTTATCCACGTGTGGTTGAATTGACAACTCAACTGCTAATACTTAAGAATATTCTTTGGCTCCCCTTGTGTCGAATCAATAAATTTGGGTTGAATACTCTACCCTCGAAAACTGTTGCGATCCCCTATACCTGTGGGTTATCACTTGCGCCCCTATTTCATCATTATTTCTTGCCATACATGTCATAGGTATTGGTCCCTGTTTCATCACTATTTATATCTTATCAAACTTTTCTTTTCTTTTATTTTTTGTCATGAATGCCTCCTTTTTACTTTTTTTTCATGCATGTCCTCTCCTTTTTCTTCTTATATATAGGAGAATAGCGCAACATCTCATTTTTATCGGGTGTCCTCTGCATTTTCTCTTTTATTTCTTTTATAGCGGACATCTCATCTTTATTGGGTTGTTCTTTTATTTCTTGTCATGCATGTCATTATTCATTGGGTGTCTCTAGCAAATTTATCTTCAATTTCATGCTCAATCCTGATTTTGCTAAGGTGTCCATCCTCAATTTGAATCAGTACCGGTATGAAAAAAGACAGATAATGCATTGTTGATTAACATTGCAGTCTAGATAGTATTTTTAATTGTTAACAGGTAAAATAACATCATATTCAGATTCTACATATTTTGCTAATCTAATTTCGTATATAACATGTTAAATTTGGAGTTACAGTTTAGAAGATATAAGTATTTTAAAAAACATTTGATATGTACTGCTGGTTTAATGTCAGAAATATTAGGGGTTTTCTATAAAATAGCAAGACGGACTAAGAATACTTATTTCTTTTATTAGTAGGTATAGACTAGCAAGAAGGCCCGTGCATTGCAACGGGAAAAAAATACCACATGCTCTTAATTTATAAAAAATGGTCTATAATCTGGGAATTTCTTAACCTATAAAAGCATAGTTTAAGATTCTACATGTGTTCTATTTCAGCACGACTTGCACGTAGAGTTAATCCGTACAAAGAAACGGGCAAGTGATTGCGCATTTATTCATGTCATGTTCGGAATGGGATGTTACAGGTGAAAGAAAAACGACAAAAACAAACGATCTTATGGTGCGCATCGTTTAACAGGCCGACCCCAGTTCAGGCGGCGGAGGATGACGCGGCACTGCGGCTCGTCTTGATCTGGCCAGAACTCGCAGCCTACAGGGAGGAGCGACACAACAAAGGTTGTTGTGCGCGTCACCCAACAGGCCGATGGTGGCGCGCCGGTAGGCTGCTGGGTCATTTGTTGATGTTGGCACCGCACCTACCGAGAAAAGGTAGGGGGAAGGAAAGATGATCGTACTGCCGTCGGGGATGGTAAACGACGCGATAGGCTGATGGCCAGAGGCGAGGAAGTGTTGGTGTGAGGATTAACATTGCAGCCTAGATAGTATATTTTAAATTGTTAACATGTAAAATAACATCATATTCAGATTCTACATATATTTTTTTAATCAAATTTCATATATAACATGTTAAATTTGAAGTTACGGTTTAAAAGATATGAGTATTTAAAAAAACAGTTGATATGTATTGCGGGTTTAATATAAAAACATTAAAGAGTTTTCTATAAAATAGCAAAACGGACTAAGAATGCATATTTTTTATCTCTACTACTATTAAAAAGCCAACAAGGGGCAGACGAAAACTGCCCTCCCACGATAAACAACACAATCGGGGCGACGACGCGTCTTCGGGAGAGGATGAGAGGAGAGGGGAGGAGAAGGAGAGGCCTGGCGGCGGCTAAGGAGGTGCTCGCCGGCGAGCGGGCTCCGGCGGCCGCCTGGCGCGCGGAGTTGGATCGGGGCGCTTCCCCGCGGCCGCGGCCGTACTCGCGACGCCACCTACCCCGCCGCCTGCCGCTCCTACCCACGCGACGCTACCGCTCTGCTCCTCCTCCCAACGCGACGCTGCCAGCCCCAAGAGCGCCCACCCCGTCGGCCCTTCCCGTCACCCGGTCGCTGCAGCAGCGCCCTCCTGATGGCCCTCGCCGGCCCTCCCCGCCGTCTCCGTGTCGTACACGCCGTCTCCCAATCCGCAGCCAGGGGACACGCCAGCGCGCTCCCGGTGGCCCTCGCCAACCCTCCCCGCAGTCTCCACGTTGTACCCGCCGTCTCCCCAATCCTCAACCAGGGAACACGTCAAGAATCTTCAGTCACGCGGCAGCCGCGCCGGAGGTCTTCCATCTCAGGTTTGTTTTGTTTATGGTATTTCCAAAGTGATATGCTGCTTGAACTTTTGTTCCAAAGCTCCTCAAATTGATGCAACCAAGGGTATTTCATGGATGAACGTTCTAGATTCTGAAGTTTATTGTCGTCGTTCTAACTTCATTTGTAATTTTTACCGAAAAAGGCTTTCGCCCCGCTTTATATTATAAAGCAACTGCCCAAGCCAAACATCCAACAAGTTTCAAACACACACACAGGTCTAGTACAGACAAGTAGTCAGAGGGTTAATGCTGAGGGCACAGCTCAACAAGCCCTGAAGAAACAAAAAAGCACGCACACGCGGGGTGCGGCAGAGCATCTAGTCGGGCTCCGTTGGGGGCGGAGGAAGCGGAGGCGCCAAGCGGAAGGCCATCGATCGAAGGTCGGCGAGGAGGTTGCTGATGACGTCCCGGTCCTGGGGGCGGCTAAGCGGCCGCCAGAGCTGCAAGTATCCACACATTTTAAAGATGGCGTCAGTAGCACGTCGAAGAGGCACCTTCTGTATGACAAGCTTATTGCGTATGGTCCAAAGCGTCCAGGCAAGGACCCCAACGCAAAGCCATCTAACATGGCGGTAGCGAGGGGGGAGGCCTGAATTTCCGCAAGCAGGTCAGGGAAGATCCGCCACGGTGAGGCACGAATCACTAATGGGGATCCCCAGGTAAGTCGTGGGGAAAAAACCCAACCGACAATTTAGTCGGTCCGCAATAGCATGTGCTTTCTCCGGGGGGTACCCGAGAACCATCACTTCGCTCTTATCGAAGTTGATGGTTAGGCCCGACATTTGTTGGAAGCACAGGAGGAGGAACTTCAGGTTAGCAATGTCTTGGACGGAGCCCTCCATCATTATTATGGTATCATCCGCATATTGAAGGAGGGAGACCCCTCCCCCTCCGACTAGGTGGGGGACGATGCCGCGGATATGGCTAGCATCCTTGGCCTTATCAAGGATGGATGTCAGGGCATCAACTACCATGTTGAACAGGAACGGCGAGAACGGGTCAGCCTGACGGACCCCACAGAGGGTGGGGAAGTAGGGCCCAATGTCACCGTTGATGTTCACAGTGGTCCGGCCACAGGAGACAAGCTGCATGACGCGAGTCACCCAACGGTCGTCAAAGCCCTTGCGAAGCAACACATCCCGCAAGGACCAGTGGACCGTGTCGTACGCTTTGTGTAAGTCTAGCTTCAGAAAGACCGCCCGATGGCGTTTCATCTGGACCTCGTGGAGGACTTCGTGGAATACTAGCACCCCATCCAGAATAAATCGGCCTTGTATGAAGGCGGATTGGTTCGGATGGGTAATCGCGTCAGCGAGCAGGGTCACTGTAACACCCCGCATGTTACTTGCCATATTTGTAACTCCGACTATTGCCATTTTCGACTATGTGCTATGTTATTCCCTCCGTGGTTGGGTTCCTTTCGTTTTGTTTTTTCATGTCATGCATTTCATATCATGTCATCATGTGCATTGCATTCGCATATGTGTTCGTCTCATGCATCCGAGCATTTTCCCCGTTGTCCGTTTTGCAATCCGGCGCTCCTATCTCCTCCGGTGCACCCCTCTTGTTTTCTTTCGTGTGCGGGTGTCAAACTTTCTCGGAATGGACCGAGGCTTGTCAAGTGGCCCTAGTATACCACCCGGAGTCTACCGGTCAAGTTTCGTTCCATTTGGAGGTCGTTTGGTACTCCAACGGTTAACCGGGTATCCATAAAGTCCATTTGAGTGTCCAGCAAAAACCCCTCCAAAACCAGCCCAAAACCCACCAAACTCTCTTCCATGCTCTAGGTCGTTCGATCACGATCGTGTGGGCGAAAACCGAACCTCATTTGAAGCCTCCTAGCTCCCTCTACCTATAAATATGTGGGCATCCCGAAAAACGAAATCGCAGTCCAACCCTAGATTTTTCCCTCCGCGCCGCCGGACGCGTCCAGCCGCCGCCGGACAAAACGCGCCGCCGCGCCCGGCCAATCGCAGGCCGCCACGTCACGGGCCGTACCCCGCGCCGCCCGCGGCCCGGCGAGCCCGTGGCCGGCCCCCGCGGCCCACGGCGCCTCCCCGCGCGCGCCTCCTCGGCCGCCTCCTCCGCCCGCGCCCTCCGCCGCGGTCGCCGCTGCCGTCGTTCCGCCGGCGCCGCCCCTTCCCCTGCTGGCAGCCGCGCCTCCCGGGGACCCCGACCCCCCCGGCGCCTCGTCCTCTCCTGTCGCCGGTCGCCGGCCCCTCCTCCCGCAGCTCCGACCGCCGGCGCCCCTCTCCCTCCTTCCTCTCCGGCCGGCGAGCGCCGTCGAAGGCCGGTCTCGATCCGATCTGGATCTCTCTAAGTCCTCAAGTTTCTTCAGCATCTTGCCATGTTCACGATGTCATAACTCCTTGCATGTAGCTCCGATTCGCGCGTGTAATATGTCAAATTGTTCGTCTCGTGATGCTCTTCATTTTGTTCAATTGCACCATGTTCATTAGAGGTCATCTTGATGCCCAAATCTCTGTTGGAAGAGGGCTAGTTGCTGTTATTCTCTGATTCTTGACAGAACTTGGAGATTTGTCATTTTTGTATCATCAAATCTGTGCATCTTTTGGGCATGAGCTCTACATGTGTTTTGAAGTATGCCATGACATCTTTCCAGTGGTGTATGCCATGTATTTTTGTGATCTCTGTGGTGACTAGCACAAGCATGCAAAGTAGGCCCCGTAATGTTTCTGATTTCAGGGACAGTGATTTCTCCAAGTCCTTGTCTGTTGTTATTTTGTTGCCATGTAAACTTGATGCTACAGAAAGATTCATGCATATTTCGGAGATATTCAGTAAGGATGTTTTGTAGCTATTGTTGTAATTGATCCATTCCTGCAATTGTTTGCAATTATGGAGTACCATAGCATGACTCAATCTTGCTCTACTTTTGCTATAAAATATTTCTGGCAGATTCTTAACATGATATGCAATTTTGCCAAGCTTATTGTAGCTGCTCCATACATGCTATGCAATTGTTCTTGCCATGGACAGCTTCATAAACATGCCATCTTGCTGTAGGTGTGCTTGTTTTGTCATGCATTGCTCTGTAGTGAGTGCATCAAACTCACAAAGAGGCCTACATATTATTATTTCTGTCATGCTCTGTTTTCTGCTAAGTCTGAAACCTGATAACGAAACTTGCTATGTTTACATGCTTGCCATCATATCTTCTGGTCCTTTTTGGCTTATGGTCAGTAAGGGACTTTTGTCATATGCATTTAGTAGAACACTGCCATGCCTTGTTTTGCTATGATAAGTTCCTGTAGCATGTTGATTTCGTGCTCTGAACATTGCTACCTGATGCTGTTTTCTGCCATGTCCAGTTTTTCACTAAGTCTGTGAACCTGTTATCGTTTGCACTTTTGCCATGCTTGTTTGACCTTGATATGTTGTGAACTAGCCGTAGCTCAGTGTTCATCTTTTGTCAAGCATCTCCTGTAGATTACTGCCATGTGCTTTGTTGCTATGTTGGAGTGCTGTAGCATTGTTACTTGTTGCATTTTAAGTGCTATCATGCTGTTAATCGCAGATTCGTGTCATTCTTGTTTTGCTTGCCATTTGCAAACCGTGCATCCGTTTCCGGTGATCTTTATATCGATTTCGACCGAAATCATCCCATCTTTTCAGTGGCATGCTTGGTTTGCCAAGTTACTGCCATGTTCATCATTTTTCCATCCGGAGCACGCATATGCATCGCATATCATATCTTGCATATCATACATGTTTTGCATCATGTTGATTGTGCATTTCTCGTGATTGATTGTGGTTCCGTTTGCTTGTGTTCTTGCCTTGGGTAGAGCCGGGAGACGAGTTCGTGAACGAGGAACCTGTTGAGTACGCTTACGAGGATCAAACTTTCGACAACTCTGAGAACCTTGCAGGCAAGATGACCACCCCTCGAAATCACTTCTATCTTTGCTTTGCTAGTTGTTCGCTCTATTGCCATGCTCCGCTACCTATCACTTGCTATATCATGTCTCCCATTTTGCCATGTCAGCCCCTAACCATCCTTTCCTAGCAAACCGTTGTTTGGCTAAGTTACCGCTTTTGCTCAACCCTTCTTATAGCGTTGCTAGTTGCAGGTGAAGTTGAAGTGTGTTCCATGTCGGAACATGGATATGTTGGGATATCACAATATCTCTTATTTGATTAATGCATCTATATATTTGGTAAAGGGTGGAAGGCTCGGCCTTATGCCTGGTGTTTTGTTCCACTCTTGCTGCCCTAGTTACTGATATACCGGGATTATGTTCCTTGAGTTTGCGTTCCTTACACGGTCGGGTGATTTATGGAACTCCCTTGACAGTTCGCCTTGAATAAAACTCCTCCAGCAAGGCCCAACCTTGGTTTTACCATTTGCGACCTATGCCTTTTCCCCCCGGGTTTTCTAGAGCCCGAGGGTCATCTTTATTTTAAGCCCCCGGGCCAGTGCTCCTCTGAGTATTGGTCCAACCTGTCAGTCGCCGGTGGCCACCAGGGGCAACTCTGGTCTGGCCTATCGGAAGCTTGGACAATCCGGTGTGCCCTGAGAACGAGATATGTGCAGCTCCTATCGGGATTTGTCGGCACATTCGGGCGGCTTTGCTGGTCTTGTTTTACCATTGTCGAGATGTCTTGTAAACCGGGATTCCGAGACTGATCGGGTCTTTCCGGGAGAAGGTTTATCCTTCGTTGACCGTGAGAGCTTATGATGGGCTAAGTTGGGACACCCCTGCAGGGTATTATCTTTCGAAAGCCGTGCCCGCGGTTATGAGGCAGATGGGAATTTGTTAATGTCCGGTTGTAGAGAACTTGTCACTTGACCCAATTAAAAATACATCAACTGCGTGTGTAGCCGTGATGGTCTCTTCTCGGCGGAGTCCGGGAAGTGAACACAGTCTGTGTTATGTATGACGTAAGTAGGTGTTCAGGATCACTTCTTGGTCATTGCTAGATGACGACCGCTCCGTTGCTTCTCTTCTCGCTCTCTCTTGCGTATGTTAGCCACCATATATGCTTATTGCCGCTGCAGCTCCACCTCATTACACCATCTTTTCCTACAAGCTTAAATAGTCTTGATCTCGCGGGTGTGAGATTGCTGAGTCCCCGTGACTCGCAGATTCTACCAAAACAGTTGCAGGTGCCGACGATGCCAGTGCAGAGGATGGGGTCGATCTCAAGTGGGAGTTCGACGAGGAACGTGGTCGTTACTATGTGTCTTTTCCTGATGATCAGTAGTGGAGCCCAGTTGGGACGATCGGGGATCTAGCATTTGGGGTTGTCTTATTTTCATCTGGATCTTGACCGTAGTCGGTCTATATGTTTGTATTTTGGATGATGTATGAATGATATTTATGTATTGAGTGAAGTGGCGATTGTAAGCCAACTCTTTATCCCATTCTTGTTCATTACATGGGATTGTGTGAAGATGACCCTTCTTGCGACAAAACCACTATGCGGTTATGCCTCTAAGTCGTGCCTCGACACGTGGGAGATATAGCCGCATCGTGGGCGTTACAGTCACCCTATTGGCGTACCCTTTGGCCAGGATCCGGAATATCACATTAATCACTGTGATAGGACGGAACTGGCGGATGTCGGAGGCGCCCGGGACCTTGGGGATGAGGGTCACGATACCATAGTTGAGACGCCCAAGATCCATGGCGCTCGAGTAGAATTCCTCAAACAGGGCCATGACCTCCGGCTTGATGGTCGGCTAGAACATTTTGAAGAACGTTACGGGCAGGCCATCCGGTCCCGGGGCCGAGGAGGGGTTCATCCCCTTAATAGCCGCGAGGACCTCGTCCTCGGCGAAGGGGGCCACTAATGCCGCATTGGCCTCAACAGAGACCAATTGATCACCCGACCAAATGTCGGGGGCGAGACTAGCCCCACCCCGAGGGATGGGGGTAAATATGGCTTTATAGAAGCCGTCTACATGGGCACGGATGGCCGTGGGGCGAACGAGAGGCGTGTCTCCGTCCCATAGGCAGTGGATGGAGTTTCGACGTCGCCGGCCGTTCGCCACCGCCTGGAAATAGGCGGTGTTGGCATCACCCCCAAGCACCCACCGTTGGGTACCGCGCAGTCACTAGTAGGCCTCTTCATCCGTGTAAATGGTTGAGAGCTGGTCTTCAAGGTCATATCGCAACATCCACTCATCCGGGGAAATCTCGGACGTGTCGGCACGGGCATCCAGGGCTTGGATAGCCAGCAGGAGGGCCTTTTTGCGCTCTCTAAGGTCCCGGCCAAGGTTCACACCCCAACCCTTCATGAATTGGCGGGCGAGCTTGGCACAGAAGTGCCACGAGTCGACATCGGGCATGGAGCGATGAGGGGAAGAGCGAGCGGAGATCCAGCGAGCGACGACAGCCTCCCGAAAGCCGGTCTGATTAAGCCAGAAGAGCTCGAACTGGAAACGCGGCGGGGAGGGGGGCGCTCGTCAGCGGTGCAGAGGAGGAGAGGGACATGGTCAGACCCGATCCGGGTAATCGCACGAAGCGAGGCCAGGGGGCAACACAACTCCCACTCCGGGGAAACTAGGACACGATCCAAGACGGATTGCGTCGGGTCAACCTGACGGTTTGTCCAAGTGAACCTGGCACCCGTCCGATCTAGCTCACGAAGACCCAGCTCCGCGATCCAATCATTGAATAACTCCATCCGGGGAGGTTAACCCGATCATTATTCTTCTCATCCGGGGATCGGATGAGGTTAAAGTCTCCGCCCACTACAACTGGGAGGAGGGAGTTGGAGATCTTCAGATGTAGCTCCGCCAGGAAGTCCGGGGAGCAGCGGTGGTCCGCCGGTCCATACACAATCACGACCTCCCATTTGAAGTTAAGAGCACGCTCGAAGATCTCCATACTAACGAAGAATTCACCCCGGTCCATGCCACCCACCTCAAAGGTGGCATCCTTTACCCCTAAAAGGATGCCACCAGAATGGCCTATGGTCCCACTAGAAGGGAGCCAGTGCCAGACGAAGAGGTGGGAACTAAGACATTCGAGCTCGTGGAGGGAGAACTCAGTGCACATGGTTTCCTGGATGGCAATGATGTCAATGTGTTCGTCTCGCATGTACTCGATGAGTTGGCGGCGACGGCCATCATGGCCGAAGCCGTGGATGTTCCAGAAAAGGGCCCGCATCTAAGCCCCCATCGGGGGGCTGCTTGACCCCAGGACATTGGGAGGCGCTTTGCGCGTGGAGAGCAGCAGTGCGAGAGCGGGTGCGTCCACGGATCGGTCACCGGAGGAACCCGAACCGCGGGGGTGGCGGTCGAATCCTCGGGAGGCCGAAGCAAGCGGACCCGAGTCTCAGCCAGCTTGCCATCTAAGATCTCACGAGCCCTAATGGCCGCGATCTGTTCTAAGGGGGGGCCAACTTCCCCCCTAAAGACGATGGCCGAGTCAGCGGCCACCTTGGCGAGGTGGCCAAGAGGAATGGCCTCAAGCGCGGAAAAGGAACAACTGGAAGAACTGGGAAGGCCGGGATCCACACCTGACTCGAGGTTCCGGACCGCCGCCCGAAGCTCCGCACGCTCGGAGATGGACGGAGCCGGGGAGTCCGCCGGGCGGGTCGCATCGAGGCGGGCGCTGCGGCGGGACGCCGTCACCGGCGTCGAGGTGGAGCGGGGCCGCCTGGCGTACGCCACCGTCGGAGGAGGGTGAAAGGAGGCCGGAGTGGTCACGACCACGGCCATCGCCACGGTCGGGGAAGCAGGCGGGGCGAGGCGATCGTCGGAGGCCACCGGCGAGAGGAGCGGGGCGACGAGCTCCAGGATGTCGCCGGCCGCGCCCCCCGCGGGTGGGAGGGTCGAAGAAGGCGCTTCGATGGTAGCGCACCCGCCGCCACCCGTGGGGACCGGGGAGGTCAGACCAGGGGGGGCGGGGGGTCCGGGCCCGACGGCGAGGGGCGAAGGGCGGAGTCTGCGGAGGGAGAGCGAGGCGACGAAGGCGGCACGACGAGCAGGCCCACACTGGAGATGTCACTGGCCGACTTCGACGGAGGCGGAGAGGGCGCGACCGGCGGGGTGGCCAGGCGGAGAGCCACCGCGAGGTCAGTGGCCGACACTCGGGTGCGCCCCGCCCTGGAACCGCCACGACCCGAAGGTGGGTTGACGGGCTCGCGGGACGGGGAGCGGGAGTGCTCCAACAAGTTCTCGTCGTCCTCAGGGTCGTCGAGGCGGGAGTGGCGGGATCGCCGGTGGTGGGAGTCGTCGGCGTCAGCTGGGTCGCTCCCCCAGGTGGCTGTCATCAGAGAATCGGGGGGCGGCCAATGTGGTTCGGAGGCTCGGGGCAGATCTTGAGGTCGTAGCCGTCGTCGTTGAAGAAGACCCGAATCGTGGCGTGGAGCTTGGAGGAGTCCAGGCACTTCACCTTGACCCGGACCTCCTCCTCCTTGCGTAGAGAGAGCTCATCGACCACCACCACCTTGCCCAGGATCTTGGACATACTGCGAATGACTCGCTCAGACCGGGCCACATCAGGCAGGCCGGCGATGAGGAGCCAAGCAGTGTCCAGAACAGCGACGACCTTGGGATCCCACCTCGGCTCTGAGATGTTCACCATAATCCCATTGAGGCTAAGATGATGTTGTTGCTACGGGTACAGAATCCCATGCTCAGAGCGTCGGGGAAGATCACCGTGAAGGCGTTGGCAGCGGTGGAGGTCACTGCCAGTCCCACTTGCACCTGCACAAGTGGTTGAGCTCGGCCTCGATCAGCTCCGGGGTGGCGACGCCCTCGCCCACGACAGTCACGAGAGCCAGGAGCGAGGGGGAGGGAGGGGAAATCTCCGGGACCTCGACGTGGAAGAAGCCCATGTCCTCGATGCCGTGGCCGTACATCATGATCTCCTCCGTCACCGGGCGGTCTGGGCAGAGGATCGCGGGGTGCCAGGCGTCCTTGCAGAGGTAGCACGTCGGTGGGTTGGGGCATGCCACCTGGAAGTGCCCGGTCAGGCCGCAATTGAAGCACGGCGGACCGTCAGAGGCGGCGCTGGGGCCCGGAGGGGGAGCCGCGGCGGCGGCGGTGGAGGCGGAGGCCGGGGGCGCGGGGGGCCCTTCTTCTTCTTCTTCTTCTTGGCGCCCTGG
Organism: Aegilops tauschii subsp. strangulata; assembly: GCF_002575655.3. Classification (NCBI taxonomy): domain Eukaryota; kingdom Viridiplantae; phylum Streptophyta; class Magnoliopsida; order Poales; family Poaceae; genus Aegilops; species Aegilops tauschii. The sequence continues at coordinate 118,065,303 of NC_053035.3, read as the reverse complement.
CGCCCCCGGTTCCCATTGCCGCCGTTGGACGGAGGGTGCGCGGCTTGGGAGTGTGGGGGCTGGTAGCGGCGGGTAGCCGGGGCGCTGGTGGTGGTGGAGACGGGCTGCTGCCGGGGAGGGGAGGGAGACCGGTCCCGGCGACGCGCTGGGGAAGGGGACCGCCGCCGAGAGGACAGCTTGGGCTCCCCGGCCGGCGACCTACCGTGGTCCCGCGAATCTGCCCGAGGGGACGCGCGGCGAGCAGGGGAGCGGGAGCGTCGGCCGTCGCGAGCCGGGGACCGGCGGGAGGGGCGAGGGGAGGAGCGGCGGGAGTCGCGAGCAGGGGACCGCCGGGCCGGGCGGGAGGAGAGCTGCTGCCGGAGATCCGTCTCGCGCCGGAGACCATCGGGGGAAGTCCGAGGAGGATCGCGGCGGTCGTCCGCACGGCGTTTGGGGCGGCCCGCGTCATCGCCCCATTCCCGGGTCATGTCCGGCGGGGGAGGAGGGGGGACGCGAGGGAGCCGGGGTCGCCGGCGAGCAGAAGGCGGCGAGGGTCGGCAGGAGGCGTGTCGGGGAGGGGAGCGGGCGGCGCGGGGTTGGGGGATGGGTGACGGGGAAACCCTACCGGGGGCCAGATGAAGCGACGGACCGGGCCAACGCCCATCGGGAGGCGTGGCTGGGCCGCGGGGGGCGGGACCGGCCCGGTGGACCGGCCCACAGCACGCCCGATGGCCCACTCCACTGGGCGTTCCAGCGGCCGCCGCCCCCAGGGAGGGTCCAACAGCAAGGCCTATCGGCTGGCCCAGGATCACCGCGGTCCGGTACGATCGACCTGGGGAGACCAAGCGGGGGGCAAAGGTTTCCCCGAGCGCCGCCGCAGTGGCCGCCGGCGGGGAAGGACGGGAGCGGCGAGGCCAGGACGGGGCGCGCAGGGCTCCAGGTGGCAGGGGAACGGAGGTGCCAAACGCCGAGATGAAGGGCCGGAAGGGGGAGCGTCGGGAGATTACAGCGGAGAGCTCGGACGGGAACGCCGGCGGCGAGCAGGCCAGAGCGGAGGAGGACGGAGCCGGGGTCGCGGCCTTCCAGGAGGAGCGCGCGAGGCCGCGATCGGCGCGGCCCGCAACACCCCATCAGCCGGCACGGCGTCTCCGGGGGGGAGCCCCGGGTCCCAAGGGAGCACCTTTCATCCCCACCGGCGAAGACACGGCCGAAGGACGGCGCCGGCGCCTGGCTGACCTGCGGGCGGCCGAACTCCCACCCCTGGGAGTAGGGCCACCGGCGGAGTCGAGCAGCGGCAGCCGGGGCGGAGCCTTGGGGGACGCGGTCTCTGCACACAACGGGCCGCCCCACGGCGACGTCGTCGGCCTCGGCGAGGTCCGCCCAGACGACGCGCGACGAGCCAGCAGGGGGAGTCGACGGCGGGGCAGGCGAGGGGGGCACCGGCGGGAGGGAAGCGCTCGAGGGGGGGGGGGGAGGGGCGGCGGCGGAGCCGCCGGGTCGCTAGGGGCGTCGCCAGAGCTATCCATCAGTCCTCTCACGCACGCCCATTTACTGTCGAGTTTATAGTCATCAAGCAGTCCTTAATTTTAAGATGATATCAACATTTATATTCCTGGTTATAGGGTGTTGTCAAGAATTTCATCACACCCACTACTTTCCCACCGAGGTAGTTTCCGCCTGCAGCCATGCACAAGTGTCGTCACCTACATCTCCTCTATGCGTTCCTGTCTCTCCATGCCGCACGAGGATGCAGTCATCACATCCTTGAGTAGGTAATTCATCAACTGATGGCTTTTCTCCCTGCTGTGACTTGCATCTTTCTACCTTGCTTCAAATTTAATCTGATTGGGACTGTTTGATTGATTCATGGAAGTGCAAGCTGAATTATATTATGAATATTCTGATTATTACTTACAAGTGATATTCTAACACACTGTCTTTGGTTTAATAGTTTGCAGGTGTTTCTTGTAGTGATGTTAACCCCATAAAAAAGGACTCGCAGGTGGACATATGATATATATAATCAGGTACTTCTTTCTCATTATCAAATTCAATGGATGTATTGGTTGTTTAAAACTGAACTATCAATACTTTATTCTCTTCTTTTCTCCTATCACATGATATATTCTTAACAAAGTATTTGATGCCATTTATTACCTTAATCCTATCATAAGACAGTCTTATTTTCTGGTCATGGAATGAGAGATTGCACTGCTTATACAGGATATCTTGCAAGCCTTGCAATTTTTATTGACATATTTTATAGATGAGTTATAGGTAGTTGGAATTTTCACTGACATATTCTAATGGTATTCGGATTGCACTCTTGCTGCCTCTTGATTTTATATGTTTAGAGTAATATCCACCCATCATGTTCAAGCAATTTCTCTGGTGCTAAATCAATCCCAAAAAATGTCACCAATGTGTAAAAAAAACAAACTGATTATGTTCTTTTAAGTTTCTTCTGAATATGATTGTTATCCCCATTTGTAGATTGTTGACACCCTACCCTGTTACATGTACAGTGGAAGACTTCTCTTTTTGATTGACTCTGGATCTAAAGAAGCGTAAGCATGTAGAGGAACTGGTGGTCCACCTTGCTGCTGCAAATGGACTGCCCGATTTTGTCCATGTGTTGGACTAGATGATATTTGATGATTTGAACCTTGCAACGGTACGGTTTCCACAACACTATGTATGATCTAAACAATGGCTGAAAATATTTATTGGAGCATTTGTTTCAAACAAATTTGTTGAAAGATATTTCTAATATTTTAGTGCATTTGATATATTTTAGATAGTACTGCCTTAATGTGGTGTGGTACACTTTGCCTTCTGTTATAAACTTTCACACACTTCTAAAAAAAATATGCAAGATAATTTTCCTTTCAGCTAGCAAATGGGTTAAATTCATGTACACACCAGCACTCAGTTTAAGTTTTGAACTGCAGGGGCGTGAGACTGCAGCATGCTGTGTACATAAGCAGGGAGTTGAGGGGCAGAACTGAAGGTAGACTCAGGTGCAGTTATCCACTCCTTGCTTTCACTAGAAGAGCGTACTACGCGGTGAAAGCAAGATCATGCTGTACAGGCGTGCAGCTGTGAGAAATACAGTGATGGCTCCGTCTGAGTTCTCTAGCCCTCCTCTGCAATTACAGGTTTGGGTGCACACTCCGCAAATGATGATGGTTCAGCAGAGATAGCATTGCTCTGTATTACATAACTATGTTCTGTCAGTCAAGTATCGTTACGATGCAATAGGCAGAGGCTTCAAAATTATCTGCGGAGTAAGCGATAGGAAGCCGTTGTGCAATAAATGTGCTCGTATAGACGAACGCCGTTGGTACAAAATCTCGATCACATGGGCCCATATCATCAGCTCACATCAGAGCCGGCTTACCAATGTCGGATGGCATCGGTTTTATTACTCCACAGATGTGGGTCATCGGCCAAGAGAAAAGATGGGATAACAAATATTATGGATACAAGATGGCAGCATATAACTTTGCAATTTTATGATTTGTGATCCGGTAGATTTTTGCCATGCGGAGGGCTGATGATTCTGGCTATATGCACTGGAGTTTAATCCATGTTTGTGAACTAATTAGATATCTATCTATGTGAATTTTGAGATACATATGTGTTTAAGATGATTTGAGAGTGCCCTTACCGGTCATGCTAATTCGATTGTTCTAATTTGTGTTCCTTTTTTACTTAACTGACATGTATTTTCACCATTAAATGTAATAATTAATATTGGCTGTGTTCCACAGTGCAATACACAATGAATGGGATTTTCCTTGCCATGAGGTGAGATGCCATCGAATTACTAAGTTTTGTTTGGTTGTCTGTTTCATGTATTAGTTCTGTATTGTACCAATGTTGATTCAAATGAAAATGCAGGGTACTGCAATGACGAACGTATGATTTTGGTTGTTCCATAAAATTAATAAAATATAGGACATTGAAATGTAGGGGTTGAGGTTTAGAGTTCTACTGGAGTTAAACAAATTTTACGTGAGGATCTTTATAGGTGAGTCCCTATATATAGATTGATGGGAAATATTTTTGGGGACCTATGAGAGTTTCTCTGACTCTGGTTCATGATTCCTCGGAATCCTCCCAACCATACCCGTTTATGGTAAGCAATATATTTTGTTACCCTTTCAGTTATCTTTTATCAATTTTTCTTTAGTGAAATCAACTTCATCATATTCATCCACAAAAAAAAATCAACTTCATCATAAAACCGAGTTCTGCTTCGAGCACGCCCATGACGGTCACACACAAGAGCCGGCAAGGAGGTAGCGTGAAGTACATGTTCGACCACAACAACCCCAAGCATGTGTCCCGTACCTGATGACAAGGTGATCTGAATACCACTCATGAGATGTAGGCTTGGGAAGAGGATAAGTAGAACCCATATTAATTGGTAGGAGGCGCAAAGATTTTGTTTTATCCGTTGCAACGCACGAACACATTTACTCGATTAAGCATAAACAGAATTCAAAAGACATCTTTTATATTTGAGAGACATGCGTTGCACGTGCATGCTTACTAGTTATTAGTAGGTACAGATATAGATTAGGTGGAATCCAAACAGCTGACAGACAACACCCTGCCGCAAACAAGACGCACACATTGTGACAACAGACACAAGCGAGCTTCAGAGCGCTTACTCTCTAGCTTGGCTTCTGGCTTTCTGCCCACCGGCCTGCACGCAGAACTATTCCGATGCATGACAAAGCAACAGAAGCCCAGAGCGGTGAAGTACAGAGCCATGAGGCACGTGCCTGGTCGATGTGTTGGAGCAATCAGAGTTCAGAGATGCTGCTGTAGCGTAGCGTCGTGTTAGTGGTAGTGAACTGGGGATGGCAACGCATGTCACTAGCTTCCGTTTTCCAGTTCTGGACCCTGCGGGCCCGTCATCATCTATCAGCATGCATGCATGCATCCATGAAAACATCAGCTCACTGTTGCCACTGTAGCTGTTGCTGGGACTGAAGCTGGCTGCGTGATAGAGATGGAGAGGTGGTTTGGCGGTTGCTGTTGGATGGAACGCTTCATCGGTGTATAACTGCCGTTACCAATAAGGGCTCTGCTTCTGGACTTGGCCGGCAGCGGCGGGCACACACTCTCATGCGATGCAACCGCGCATCAAGCCCGCCTGGCTCTTCACGGTGGCTATAGCTGCAAGACAAACTGCACGTTTTGTAGCCACTAGAGTTCGCAAGCCGGGTTTTGAGGATGATCCATCAGGCAGGGTAGCAAACAAAACGGGACTCGGCACGCTTAATTCTTGTTTTATTCGTACGGGCATGCGTGAGCCAGTGGAACAGGAGGATTCCATTGAGGAAATCGGGAGTGCGTTTGGATGTTGAAGCAAGATTTTATACCGGAACGGATTGTCTTTTTGTTTTTTGAAAAGGAGGATGACCCCGGCCTTTGTATCTGGGAGATGCATGCAGCCACTTTATTAATTATTCATAAAGACCTTACAAACTAATACATCAATATCTCTGAAGCCGTCATTTTGGCAACATCTGTCGCTACTTCTATCCATTGATGAAGGGGTGCAAAAAGTGTGAGTCAAATACCCAGACCTCTCACCTAGCCTAATATCTAATGCCGGAAGCCCCGACCAAGCCACATACCGGGTCTGGGGCACAAACCGGTCCGACGCACTCTCATAGGTCGTCGCCGCCGTCTTCCATCAATCCATCTTCAAAGCACGTACTGACGCATTAACCTTGCCAGGCCTGCCGTTGACGCCCCCACGGCGCCAGACATCGCCTCCTCCCGACGCGCTTTCATCATCACGCATCCGTCGCTGAGACTTTGTTGCGCCTCACCGCCGAGACTCCACGACGTCGATGCGTCACAGGGAACGCCGCTCCATCGTAGATGCCGTCCATTGGTCCCTCGAGCCTATGCACACTTCCAAGAATGACGCCCTCAAGAGGGGTACGACACATGAGCGCCGTCATCATCCGATCGATTGATCTAGGGTTTTCCCCGGAGGTAGCGGATAGGGGTCTAGAGCTTCTCCACGACGATGCCTTCAAGAAGGGTGTTGAAGTTGTGTCGAATATTGTGTGCAAGGTAGGTTACAGTTGGACTTATAGTTATATTGTGTTTATATTGGATATGGAGTAGTGTCCTAGTAGGACACTTGTATCCTAGGCCTCTCATATATAACGGGGGTAGACACATGATGTAACCTATGCCAACATAATAGCACGGGAACGCAGCGGAAGCCGGCGACATGTGCCGGCGTCCAGGGCGACCGGGTGCGGCATTGTAGCGGTGTCATGGGGAGGAGCGCCCATAGTCAGGCCCCGGGGATGTAGCCATATCAGTGAACCTCGTTAACAAATCTCGATGTCGTGCTTGTGTGATTGATTGATCCTCGGATGATCAACGTTATGCCTTGGATTTATTCTAACAAATGGTATCATGAGCTAGGTTATTTGAAGGTCCCAGTTGTGTTGATCTAGGGGAGATGAAGCTGGTTTGCTGTTTATTTCATCACGGTGGCGAACGGATCAGCGGACGGAAGCCTCGGTTGATAAGCAATCGGAATCATCTGGATTCATCGGCGGCGGCGAATTGCAAAGGGCGTCGGATCAACAGAAGGCTCCTATGACGCGTGCGCGTGGGATGTGCGGCGATAGATCGGATGTATCAATCGGGCGAGCATCAGGCGGTGCGGATAGGTGCTGGTGGGATCGATGACGTTTGGCGGCTGGTGCGTGCAGCAGTGGAAGCCTAGGCGAGGCCCATGGCGGTGCGACCCATGTGGCTGCAGGCCAAGGCTGAAGCTGGCCAGAAGCGCGGCGCAGGTGCTGCCCAAGAGCAGGCTGGAGTATGCATGGACACGTGGCGTGTGCGTACAGATGCAACAACATCGTGGATGATTTGTTTTGAAAAAAAAGATCGGGACGGAGTCCTTGGAGGCAGCGGATCAGATTTGTGCGTGAGAAAGTCCATCAAGGATAAGCAGCCGTCGGAAAGCATAGGCAGGGCAAAGCAACAGCAGCATCGGGATTGAGCCAAGAGCACATCACATGCAGGCCAAGTTGAATTGCAACTAGTACATGGAAGCATACCACGTTTGGTTCTGTTTGTGTACTTGGGCATCACGTGTAAAGCTGGGATAATTTTTCGCATGGTCAGTCATACAAAGGACCATGACATCATCGGGTGCCAGGTTTGAGGTGGAGAAGTTCAACGGAACTAGAAGCTTTGGGTTATGGCAGACAAGGATGAAAGATTGTTGGCACTACTGGGATGCTTGAAGGCGTTGCAGGAAGTCATGTCAGCTAAGATGGAATTATCATGTGATGGATGGAAATTCACGGAAGATGATCTGGGAGCCTAGGTCGGACTGGACAGTCTGACGGATTGACGCAAGTCGGTTGGTACAGAAGACGGTGGTGGGATCGACAATGACGACATAGGAGCGTGATGCTGATGGTGAGCGACTTCCGGGGCATGGAAACACGTGGCACATGCCCGAGGGTTTGTGTGGCTTCGACAAGACTATGACGCGGGGTTGATTCAAGACGGTGCACATGAGAGCTTGAAGTCGACGGGGCGCGTGGGTGGACTGATCATCTACCATGGAGTCTTGTTGAAGGTGGAGCTGAAGTCTGGAGGACCTCACTCGGTGCTGATTGAGGGGCTACGGCGTAAGTGCATAGAGAGTCGAAGCCTATTCAGCGGGAAAAGCGAGGGACACGTAATTCAGACTAGAGCCCAGTGGTCTGATGGAAGTATGAAACTTGTCATCAGTCGGTGATTATCGGTGGTACTCTGTAGTGGAGGTTGAGTGGTGTGGGTTCACGACCCTTGATACTCGACCGGGACAGCAGAGGCTCGATGCGGTAATAGCAGTGAGGCGTGCGGTATGCACGGGACATGGGGACGGGCCAGGGCTTTGATGGTCATACATGTGGTGAGACAACTGCGAATTTCACTCGGGATGACTACAAGCAATGGTGAGAATCCTTCCAGTTTCAGGCAGGCGGTCAAGAAAGGAGCAGTGATGGCATTGGACAGAAACTCTTATGTGTGACACCCAATATGTGAGTTGTACATTTTCATGCGGGTCGATGATCAGTGTGTGATGGCATTGGACAGATACTCTGAAAGTTGGGAGCACAAATTAGAGTAACAAGGAACTTAATTTTGCTCGAGCGTTGACCATGGTCAAGAAAAGAAGGAACTACAAGTTGCACGTGGAGTCATATGGAGTCTACGGAGTAGCAGCGATACTCATGGGATAAGCTCAAGTTCAATGTACATGAAAATTTGACACATGGACGAATTTAAGGTGGTGGAGAATATTCGCCAAGGTGGAGTTTGTTGGAGTTGTGTCGAATATTGTGTACAAGGTAGGTTACAGTTGGACATGTAATTGTATTGTGTTTATATAGGATATGGAGTCGTGTCCTAGTAGGACACTTGTATCATAGGCTTCTCATATATAGCGGGGGTAGACACACGATGTAACCTATGACAACATAATAGCACGGGAACGCAGGGGAAGCCGGCGACATGTGCCGACGTCCAGGGCGACCGGGTGCGGTATTGTAGCGGTGTCATGGGGAGGAGCGCCCATAGTCAGGCCCCAGGGATGTAGCCATATCGGTGAACCTCGTTAACAAATCTCGGTGTCGTGCTTGTGTGATTACTTGGTCCTCGGATGATTAACGGTATGCCTCGGATTTATTCTAACAAAGAGGACGGCGCAGAAAAACGTCGTCATCGCCGACCTTGGCAACGTGCCAAGAGTAAGATCTGTCTAGGCCACATAAAAAAAATCGAAAAAGAGGAATACCTCGGGCCTCTACATCTCTTGATGCATACAGCCATAGGCCACATCTAAATGTGCCCTAGTTGAATTGAAAGGAAAAGAAAATGTCTGCACAAACCTCCGCGTAGAATCAATGGCATAGGACTTAGATGTGCAATACGTAAGGCACATTTAGATGTGGTTTAGCAAAACTGATACTGGAACTAGTTTCATCAGATTCGTATATGAAAGGGATAATGGTTATACGATATGAGATGTCTTGGAGCAACTCTAGCAAATCGTCATAAGTTCAGCCTTTACAGTGGCTTTAAAGGAGCGTTTAAGAAAAATTATACCATATAGACATTACTTATATGATGAATGATACAGATATAATATGAGAAGAACTACATTCGTGGGCATGAGCATTTGTACTCAAAACCTAAAACACAAAATTTGTTAGACAGGTGGTAAATAGAGGTATTTTCTTCTCTTTTCTTCACAGTGACGCAGTAAGAAATCACACCATGACAATTTTATAGGCTAGACTCCCATTATTTGAGCGTGTATAAGTTGTTTTTGGTCCCCGTGGACTGCGAGTGAGTCAGGAAATTTGAGGAGCAAGTTAAAGGGATGGAAAAGGAACATGAATGCATGCTCTGTTTAAGAAATTGAAAAGTGACATCTCGTTTAACTGCACCCGTGAGAATGGAACAAAAAGAGTTGAGACAACAACTTGAAACACTACTGAAACCTGAGTATTCATTTGTATGAATGTAATAAAGCCATAATATAATACACTAGAAAGATTGACTTTTGAAATGGTTGCAAAGAGAAGAAAAAAATTCCTCGAGGGAGATAGAAATATAAATTCTGTCATGCTAAGGCTAATGGACGGATGACGAAGATTCATTTTACCTCCCCTTGAGCAAGATTAGGGAATTATTGAGGAAGAAATTTTTTAATTGGATACATTACTGATTTCTATGAAAAACCATTTGGACATCCTGAGTAGTATAATACTTCTTCGGATGTACTGATGGTGTCAGTGTCACCGAACATGAGCCTAACCTATTGGCTAAGCCTTTCTCATTGGATGGAATTCATGATGCAGTATTTCTAGATCGAACAATAAATCCCCTGACTCTCATGACTTTACTACATAAATTTATCACTTCTGGGACATGGGGGTTACTTAGTAATGATCCAAAGGGTTTGTTTGATGAATTTCATACTAGAATTTTAGACATTTCCATGTTAAATTATAGGCTGGTCATTCCAGTTCCTAAATGCAAAGGTGTCAAACTAACTCAAAATTTAGGCATATATTCGTATATTATTTTAGCTTTAGTATCTTCACAAAAGTCTTAGTGTGAATAGACTTAATAGTGGCATAGATACAATTATCTCCCTATTCACAAAACATTTGTCAAGGTCGGATATATTGTGGAGTGGGTGCCCATTTTACATGAGGCCTTAAACTCTCTCATGAAAAGGGGAAGAAATCTAATGTCCAACCGGGGGTATCAAAAATCCCATGATGAAATAAAATGACATTTATTTATCAAGTGCTTAAACAAAAAGACTTTAATAACAATTGGAGGGATTGGCTTAGGTGAAGTATGAGGTGGGGGCATGTAAGTATCAAAGTTAATTATGTTATTGGTCCCTATTTTCTACTTTTAAAGCGCTGAGATAGGGGGATTTTCAGTCTCCCTATTATTTGATCTTCCAGCAGATGCTCTTGCCATGTTACTTGATAATGTCAGAGATTCTAGGCTAATCAAAAGACTTCTTGATGAAACAATTGGTGATGGTGTCAATATGCTCCAATATGATAATGCCACTATTTTCCTTTTGAATGATGGTTTCAAAAGAGCTAATCATTTTAAGTTTGCTCTTTGTGACTTTGAACAAACGTATGAATTTAAATAAACTTCCATAAGACTGAATAGTTTCTTTTGTGGATTCTAAGGAGAAAGCTTTAGAATGCAACAGTATTTTACTTGTCCTACTAGGAATTGCCAATGCAATATCTGCTTTTATTGGCTATGGGAGAAATTCTTGTTTCTAGGAGGACAGTGTAACACCCACGATGCGGCTATATCTCCCACGTGTCGAGGCACGACTTAGAGGCATAACCGCATTGTGGTTTTGTCGCAAGAAGGGTCATCTTCACACAATCCCATGTAGTGAACAAGGATGGGATAAAGAGTTGGCTTACAATCGCCACTTCACACAATACATAAATAACTCATACATCAATCAGAGTACACACATAGGTCCGACTACGGAACCAAAATAAAAGAAGACAACCCAACTGCTAGATCCCTGATCGTCCCAACTGGGCACCACTACTGATCAATATGAAAAGAAACAACACAACGAACAAGATCTTCATCGAGCTCCCACTTGAGCTCAGTTGCGTCACCTGCACTGGTCTCATCGGCACCTGCAACTGTTTTGGAAGTATCTGTGAGTCACGAGGACTCAGCAATCTCACACCCGCGAGATCAAGACTATTTAAGCTTAAAGGAAAGGATGGGGTAATGAGGTGGAGCTGCAACAAGCACTAGCATATATGGTGGCTAACATACGCAAATAAGAGCGAGAAGAGAAGCAACGGAACGGTCGTGATCTAGCAATGATCAAAAAGTGATCCTGAACTCCTACTTACGTCAAACATAACCCAGAAACCGTGTTCACTTCCCGGACTCCGCCGAGAAGAGACCATCACGGCTACACACGCGGTTGATGCGTTTTAATTAAGGTCAAGTGTCAAGTTCTCTACAACCGGACATTAACAAATTCCCATCTGCCACATAACCGCGGGCACGGCTCTCGAAAGTTTATACCCTGCAGGGGTGTCCCAACTTAGCCCATTATAAGCTCTCACGGTCAACGAAGGATATTCCTTCTCCCAGGAAGACCCGATCAGTCTCGGAATCCCGATTTACAAGACATTTCGACAATGGTAAAACAAGACCAGCAAGACCACCCGAATGTGCCGACAAATCCCGATAGGAGCTGCACATATCTCGTTCTCAGGGCACACCGGATGAGCAGTCCGTACAACTAAAACCAGACCTCAAGTTTCCCCGAGGTGGCGCTGCAAAGGGCTCTAGTTTGGACCAGCACTCAGAGGAACACTGGCCCGGGGGTTTAAATAAAGATGGCCCTTGAGTCTGCAGAACCCAAGGGAAAAAGGCTTAGGTAGTCAAATGGTAAAACCAAGGTTGGGCCTTGCTGGAGGAGTTTTATTCAAAGCGAACTGTCAAGGGGGTCCCATAAATCACACAACCGCGTAAGAAACGCAAAATCAAGGAACATAACACCGGTATGACGGAAACTAGGGCGGCAAGAGTGGAACAAAACACCAAGCATAAGGCCGAGCCTTCCACCCTTTACCAAGTATATAGATGCATTAATTAAATAAGAGATATTGTGATATCCCAACATAAACATAATCCAACATGGAGCAATCTTCATCTTCACCTGTAACTAGCAACGCTATAAGAGGGGCTGAGCAAAAGCTGTAACATAGCCAAACAACGGTTTGCTAGGAAGGGTGACAAAGGTTAGAGGTGGTTTCATGGCAATTTGGGAGGCTTGAAGAGCAAGTGAATAGGTAACGCGGCATAGCAATAGAGCGAACAACTAGCAAGCAAAGATAGAAGTGATTTCGAGGGGTGGTCATCTTGCCTGAGATCCCGCAAGGAAGAAGATCGAGTCCATGAAGAAGACAAGTGGACGTAGTCGAACGAATCCTCACAACTCCGGAACGAAACCGAAGCTAACGAGAGAAACAACCCGGAAAGAAACAAACAACCTAGTAAACAACCACCACATACACCTGGCATGATGCAAAAACAAATATGATGCATGTCCGGTTTAATGAGGCATGGCATGGCAAAGTGCAACAAACAACACTACAAATTAAGTGGAGCTCAATATGCAACGAGTTGCATATTGACGAAACACCACATCAATTATTTAGTTCTCTCTCGTTTATGGACCCAACAATATTAAATGTTTTTAACCATGGCAAGAGGTGAAGCATATGGAAACTATCTATGAAGGCAAGTTTAAATGAGGCCGGAAATAACAAACGACAATACCGGAAAATCCTCATGTAATTTAGCAATTTTAATGCAACCATCAATTATTTACATTTTAAATGTTGTTATCATGATGCGGATGACATATGCAAGGTTTAAGAAATTTTATGAAAATGTTGACGTGAAGATGATTAGGAGCATTTGGTCACCATGGCAGAAAGAATTGGGTGCCACGGCGATGAAAACGGAAACGATGCCATGGCGACGTTCCGGTTCCGATAACTCGTTGAGCGACCGGTGCAAACGAAGATGTGGATGTGCGGAACATGCAAAAGATGGTGGGGTGATCCCGGTTACCGGGTTCCCACGGGACGATGGCATGACAACGAGGAGGAACATGGAATGACAACTCGAAAACGGTGCAACCACGAGCATCTCATACAACACACATGCATTCGGTCCACGGACGTCGTCTCGGGGTTATACCTTTGAAGCGTGCATTCGGGGCGGAACGCGTTCGAAGTGGAAGTAGTTGTTCACGAGCCGTAGTGGAAGTAGTCGTTCTCGCGACGGTAGTGGAAGTAGCGGTACACGCGGAGGTAGTCGAACTTGACGGTTCCGTTACGCGGGTCTTCGGCGACGGTAGTGGTACACGTTTTGTAGATGTTCGGGGTCGTCGGTAGAGGTACTTGACGTTATTTAGGGCGGTCTTGGTGTATCCGGGGCTCCGGATGTCGTGGTACTTGGCAAAACTGCGTAGTCGTACACGTTCGAGAAGAATCTTATGCGGCGTCGTGGAACTTGGCGCATCCAAAATCTTTGGGGATAGTCCTTGGACTTCGGTGGTCTCCTCGGGTCAACCGCGATGTGCAAGGGCCAGAACGCCCGGCGGCTTGGGCTGCTCAAGGCCATGAAGATGACAGGCAGCAGAAGGCTGCCAGTGGAGGCAGAGCCACGACGAGGAGGTCCTGCTCCGGCAGCTGCAAGTGGTGGACGGACGCAGGCAGCGGCAAGGCTTGGGGCTGGCGACGAGGAACCGGGCGAGGACGACGTCGGCCGGGACGGAGGGAGCAGAGGGGAGGCAGAGCAGCGGTTGGTGGCGACGAGGAGAAGCAGGAGGAGAGGCGGCGTGAGAGGAAGCTCACGAAGGCCATGGCGAGGAGAGGTGGCCGCGGCCTGGAGCTGCAGAGAGAGGCGCGGCGGCCATGGAGGCAAGGCGGCGCCATGAGAGGGGGCCTGCAGAGGGGAGGAGGCACGGCGGAGCGGACGAGGCTGGCGAGCGGCGGACGCGGGCGGCAGAGCTCGAAGCGGGATGAGGAAGAGGCGCGGGAGCATCGGTTCCCTCCGGGAACGAGGCGGGGCGAGCTGCGCGGCCTGGACTCGCCGGCCGGAGTGGCGACGGGGCATGGCTCCGGCGGAGCTGCTCGCTGGCGGCGGCCGGAGGCAGAGGCGGGGAGGCGGCGGCGACCCAGCGCTGCGGTGCAGGAGAGGAGGGCGCGAGGAAGGAGGCGAGGGGATCGAGCGCAGGGAGATGGGGTCGGGCACTGGAGGCGGAGGAGGGACAAGAGGGAGAAATCGAGAGGAGGGAGAGATGGGCTAGGTTAGAGAGGGGGCTGCCGACTGGGCCTTGGGCCATGGAGGAGAGGAGGCAGCGGAGAAGGATGGGCCGGCCTGGGAGGCTGGCTGGGCTCTCCCCCTTTCTTCCTTCTTTTCTTTATTTCCTCAACCAGAACTTTAGAGAAAAGAAGGAGGTGCTAGAGGTGGAATATTTCAGAAAAGAAAATATCTCTGAGGTCTTGATAACATACACAATTTGAATAAATTGGTTTGGCAATTTTTAGAGGAAGAAAAATAATTCAAGTTTGAATTGAATTCAAACTTGAGCCATTTTTAAACCCAACCAAAACAACTTTAAAAGAGATGAGATTTGACAAAGAGGTAGTTGGCATGGTTTAAGATTTACAGAAAGTAAGTGAACATTTAACTGGAACAGAAAAATACCACTTGCAATAAATGGGTGAGAATAGAAAGGAAGACGCTTGTGATGGGGTGTTGCACTAGATGATGTTTTAGATGGAAAGGGCAAGATGAAACAGAAAAGAAGATGAGAAGAAGGAGTAGGATTACAAAGTGTCCAACATGTTGAACATTTAGGAAGGGTCTCGATAAGAGGAAAAAGAATTGTTGGCAAAGCTTGGAGGTGAAACTTGAAGTGGAAATAGGCATGGGAATTATTTTGCAAGTGTGTTATGGTGAACTCCAACGAATGGAATATTTATAATAGCTCCATAAATATTAGGAGGATATGTTATAAAGAGAAGTCACCCTTCCCTCGATTTAAATAGATCGAAGATCCATGCAATTTATTTAGTTGAGTTTTAAAAATTAATGACATGATGGCATGATGACATGATGCAATGCAAAAATAAAAGAGCAAGCACCAAAAGAAACACGCGGTTGATCACGAAAAATATGGAAGTCTTCTGAAGCGTCTGTCTCGGGGCGTCACAGACAGATAGATAAAGGCTATCCCACATTTTGTGGTATTTTTTAATAAGAATATTCATGTGGGTGAGGTGATAAATAATAGTTGGGATAGTAATACATTTTATGAGAACATTATGGGCAAGAAACCTAGAACCGTGGGAGTCTATTAAGAATTTGTGTGTTGATGTAGTTCTCTTGGATGATCCTGATACTACTAGGTGGTTCTTGACAGCTAGTGGCATTTTTTCTGTCAAATCCATGTATCAAAAATTGTTTCCGTCTAACATAACATTTAGAAATAAGTTCCTTTGGAAGGTCAAACTTCGTTCACAAATCAGGATTTTTCCTGTGGCTAGTATTGAGGCAAAGTATACACACTAAGAATAACCTGATGAAGAAGGGTTGCCATGGGGATGACAAATGCCAATCATGTGGGCAGGCTGGGAATATTGACCACTTGTTCTTGGAATGGTCTGTTACTAAAAAATGTGGAATGTTCTAAATGTGCTTTAATTTTTTTTATGGTGCCATATAATGTGATTAGTTTGTTTCAAGTATGGCTTCCCAAGAAAACATGACAAACAACTTTGTTCTGTGGGGATGAGACTATACTTTGGAGTATTTAGCTTGTCAAAAATGATTCATGCTTTTACAAGAGATGGGTGACTAGTCCTTTTGTGCTTTATTCACTTTTGCTTGCCATTCGCTAACTCTACGGTCAATTATATATACGGACAAAACATGAAAATGTGGGTGTAGTTGTGGGGGTGGGGGAAAGACTCTTTGGAAAAGAAGCAAATTAAGCCTTCTACGCGGCACATTGATGGAGAGGCTAGTGGATGAAGACCTCGTTGTTGCATGCTTTAGGATGTACTTTTCTATTTCACTTTAATTTGGTTGTGAGCTAGTTGTGTGCTACCCCGTTTTTGTTGTTATGTTAGTACCTTTTAGTGGGATGTGAAGTTTCTACTCGCAAGTTCATATGCACCCTCGTGAATAGTAAAATAAAAAAATAGTAAATCTTTAAAAAAAAATCTAAACTTTTTTTGGGACAACTACGAGTTCATTCATCGATGTTTGTTAAAAAACAGTCTTTTATGTTTCTTTTTACTATTTTTCTGCTTGTACTGTTCACGAGGGTGCATATGAGCTCGCAAGGAGAAAGGTACTTTCGCTTCTCGTGTGAGTAGTCTTCATATTCATATAAGCCTTCTCTTTTCTTCACAGTCACGCCGTAACAATCATTTCTTTTCTTGAATACGCACAAACATGCGCATCATATCTTATAAGGAGAAAAAAGAGTACACAATCCCTTCACCAGGAGTTGTTACATCAACATAAGAGCATCTCTAGCCCGCAAACCGACCATCCGACATAACAACCGCCGGTTTACAAGACGGAGACGATTTTGCAGGCCCGAATAGATCCCGCATCCCAAAAAAATTGTGGGATCCTGCATACTCCGCACCGTTTCCGCTATATCTACAGGATTTGTGGAAATTTTTAAAGGGACCTGAAAAATAAAAATGGTTGGCGGGAGGGCTTCTAGCGCCCGCCACGATCTTCCCCAAGCGCGACCTCGCCGAAACGCCTCAACGCCGGCGATCACCGGACCCTAGTTGCCGCTGCTTGAGCTGCCCCGCGAGTTGCCACCGCCCGGAGAGCAAGCTAGCCTGCTCCGCTAGCTAGCCCGCGCCGTCGGCATGGAACCACCCCATGCGCATGTCCAGCGGCATGCCGGTTCACCATCTAGGACCCCGCCGTCCTCCGAAGCGAGCCCGCCTGAGAAGCTTCACGGGATCTCGATGCCGTGAGGACATGAGACCTGATTGTAATTTAGCGGGCGTTTTTAGGGCCGTTTGTGCAATTTTGCCGGGACCATGAAATATTTTTATGGGATCTGTTTTGCCGGAACAAAAGTCATATTGTAAAAATGCGAAAAACGCGGCATCCTGTAAACCGGCTTTTGTGGGACGGAGTATACTGGATAAGCTAGAGATGCTCTAACACCTCTACCACTCCATGAGTACCTAGGTCCATCCTGAACTACTCACCCTGAATCCACCTCCACATAACAATCATACCCTGACAGTGTTATGGGTTAAGCTAGAATGCCACTGTTTTGCACGCATCAACTATCAAGTTGGTTTTGGTTGGAACCTACATGGGAATGGACAATTCTCAGTGGATTCTATGTATAGAGCTTTGATCCAGTCAGACATGTCAGTTGATAATAAGAAGAAGATTTGGAAGATAAAGATACCTCTTAAGAATAAAATCTTTGCACGGTATCTTTGTCGCGGAGTCATTCTTACTAAAGATAACCTTATTAAGAGGAATTGGCATGGAAGTACGCAATGTGTATTTTGTCCGCATGATGAGACAATAAAACATTTGTTCTTCCATTGTAATTTGGCTCGTTCTATATGGTTAGTCATCCAGATAGCTTCTGGCCTGTATCCTCCATGTAGTGTTGCTAATATATTTGGCAACTGGTTACATGGGATTGATCACAGGTTTAGAATTCTTCTCAGGATGGGAGCGCTTGCCGTGATTTGGTCGCTTTGGCTATGTAGAAATGATAAGGTTTTTAACGATAAAAGTACTTCTCTTATGCAGGTTATCTACAGATGTACCGGGACGCTTCGTTTATGGTCCTCTCTACAACGAGTGGAGAATCGAGACCTGTTTACGGAGGTGTGTACACGATTGGAGGCTGCGGCGAGGGATACTTTTACCCAACATGGGTGGCAGCATGATCTTAGGATTGGGCCACCTATGCTTTAGGCGTCAGATTTCATCTTTGTATTTCGCCTTCTTCTTTTATATTGGCTTGTCGTGGGGACTTTGTTGGCTGTCTGCATTTTTGCAGAGGCCGGGTGTAATGTTTAAACCTTTTAAGTAATAAAGCGCCCTTTTTGAAAAAATCAAGTTGGTTTTGGTCCCAGTAAACTGCGAGGCGAGAGTGAGTGAGGGATGCCACTGTCATTTCATGATTCCTCATCCGTCCAATCGAAAACCGGTACGAATAATACGCAACGCTGGGCTCACTTGCCCCTCTAGAAAGCTGCTCCCTTTGGCTCATTGCTCCTCCCTCCCTCCTACGTCAAATCACTCACTCTCTCTCTCTCTCTCTCTCTCTCTCTCTCTCTCTCCGCATGACTGCATCCATTCCGTCCATCATTGCCGATTACGCATTTACGCAAGTTGCCAACCAACGCCAAAACTCACCACTGTCGTCGTCTCGCTCACCGGCCGCTCCCATATATCCGCTCACTCCGCCGCTCCAACCAATTTCTACGCCCATAGGGGGGAGAGAGAGAGAGAGAGAGAAAGAGAGAGAGAGAGAGAGAAACAGGGAGGGAGCCGCTGGCATGAACTGCGTCAAGATTCTCGTACTGCTCTCCCTGATCCCTCTCGCGCTGAGGGGAGCGGCGCTTCTCGTCGTCCCGTCACCATCCTCCCCTGACTCTGCATCACGCACCGGCGTCTTGGCTCCGGTACAGGCGGAGCAGTGGAGGCAGGAGCGGAGGAGGACGGCGGGTCGTCAGGCTCGGGGCGGCCGCGCCACCACCATCGCCCCCTTCGCCCCGCGGCGGTTTGGCGGCTTCTTCCGGGACGACAAGAGGTTCGCGCCCACGGGGTCCAACCCGCTGCACAACCTGTGATCGGCGGCCGGTGGGGTTGACTGCTTCGGCCTCTCTGTCTTTGCAAAGTCTACCTGACTGGTGCAGTGTAATTTTCTTCTTGTACATACGGTCTACCGAATCAGTTCCTTATTGATTTTGCATTGATTGATAAATGGGCTGTCTCTGTGTCTTGTTGGTGTTCAATTTGGTCATATATCCTTTCTAACTTACAGTAGCCTGACAAAAGGTTGTCAAGAACCCACTGTTATTTTTTTAAGTTCGATTGGTTTCAGAAATCAGAACAGAGATTGACAAAATTTAGTACTACCATATACTCACTTACTACCAAAACCTGGTTTTATTCGTTGCAAGAAGACGGTCCTGAAGACTCTTTTTGGGGAAGTTTACAGTGGTTCACTCAGTTTAGCCACTCGTTCAAGGGGATTTGCGCTTTCCCATCGTAACTGAACTGTCCATGTTGGTGCCAAGAATTGCAGCTTCCTCCAATGGTAAACGAGGGAAAAAGGAGCATCGTTGGCACGATTACATCGCAGCATAAAGTCACTTTGATATAGTGCAACTCTTCCTCCTGAGCCTGGCAACCTGAAGAATTTTCAACCGGTTTTATATTGGGAGTCTCTCTCTATAGCTCAGTTGACTTAGAGATTGTTATTTCTCAGTCAACACTGTTAGCAGCCCAATCAGTACTGTATCTTCTTAGCCACATTTGAGCTTGCAGGAATGCCATGTTTAGATTGAACGGTCTTAGCTGTGACTTGGCGATAGTTATTTCTCAGTCATATGAGAAACAACAAAATTGTTCTTATATATTACTCCCTCTATATCAAAATAAGTGCCGCCGACTTAGTACAACTTTGTACTAAGTTGTTGTACAAAGTTGTACTAAATCAGCGACACTTATTTTAGTACGAAGGGAGTATAAATAATCATGGTCAAATCCTCGTATATGTAGGACTGATTTATGCTTATGTACTCCTTTAATGTTGTAGTACATGTCTTTTTAAAACCTGTGTGTTAGTTAAACAGTTTATGTGTTGACTGTAAATCTTAAAAAAAAATATGTAACACCTCGCATGATAAATACTACTCTCTCCGTTGTATAACGTAGTTCATATACATTTTTGGAAAGTCAAACCTCACATACTTTGATCAAGTTTGTGGAGAAAAACACAACACCTAACATGATAAATACTACTTTCTCCGTTCCATAATTTAGTTCATATAGATTTTTTGAAAAGTCAAACTTCACAAACTTTAATCAAGTTTATGAAGAAAAATGTTTACACCTAGAATACCAAGCATATATGATTAGATTCATCATAAGATGTACTTTCATAATTTATATATTTTGTACATTTAAATAGTTTTGTCTATAAACTTGATCAAAGTTTGCAAACTTTGACTAATACAAAAAAGTAATTTATAGACACTATATTATGGAACGGAGAAAGTACAATGTCTAAAGAAAGGCCCATTCAACAATAAGAATTTGTGGTAAAAGTGTGAATTTGGAGATGATGTGATGTCCTAAAGTAAGACCATAAAGCAACGATGACATATCATTGGGCACACCCAGTGCCCCTGATCTTTGATCGCTTCGTTTGAAATTTTCAAAATAAAAACTACTCCATTTTTTCCTCTCTAAGGCCAAAGAAACAACAACATCAATGCACAATAGAATAAAATAAGAAAACCCTCCGCCGATTGCAGCTCATCAAATTTAAGTTTTGGATCCAGCCTATTATTTA
The DNA here is from genome assembly GCF_002575655.3 of Aegilops tauschii subsp. strangulata. NCBI lineage: Eukaryota > Viridiplantae > Streptophyta > Magnoliopsida > Poales > Poaceae > Aegilops > Aegilops tauschii. The sequence continues at coordinate 118,044,584 of NC_053035.3, read as the reverse complement.
TCACCATGGCCTTCTCTGTTTTGACCTGTGCTTCGGTTTCGCAAATAATAGAAACATGCTGTATTTGTAGCATACATTTTGTCTTGATGACTTTTGGAAAGAGCAAGCGCCAAGCGGCAGCAGGCGACGGCACGAGACCCATTGGCTCGACGGGTGCATTCAGGTGACAGGCGGCAGGCGGAGGCAGCAAGGCCAGAAAAGGTGCCGCCTGCGACGACGCAGGTAAAAAAGCCGACGAGATCCGCCATTGAACTGACGCCTGATCGGCCTCGCAAAGCTCCACCGAAAAGCGAGGCGGCCACGGAATAACCTGCGGATAGGGGCATGAAACCCGCGTGGACCGCCTGCGATTCCCTCCCAGGTGCCGCTGACAGCGCGTCGCGTCCGGCACTAACACGCACGGGCCGAGCAATGAGCAAGGAATATATATAAAGCGCAGGCGAGTTCAGCAATCCGTCGTTCGTCCTAGGCGTGCGTGCTTGCTCATCCTCGCCTGGGACTGGGACTGGGACTCGCTGAGATCCCTCGCTTCCGTTCCATGGCGCAATGATTCTGTCGTCGAACTCCTGCGGTCAATGGCCCTTTGCCTGCACTGAAAACGACTGTCGGGCGAAAAAGCTCATTGCTGGGACCGGACGGCGTTCAGCTTCAGCGGCAGCGGCGGCGGTTGGCGAGGAGGAAATCATATCGGCTCTTCAGGGCCTGGGATTCGGGGAGCAGAACGGGTGGCGTTCGATCGATCTTTGTTATCCTGAAATCGCGGTTGATGCATGAACTGAGGGCAGCTTTACCTCCAGCTGACAGCGTGAGACGAATCCATCGATGGGAGTCATCGAGTAAAAATGGAACGAAAAGTCGAAAAGGATTATGTGGAACAGGGAACAGGATGCGTTTATTAGTCTTTTTATAGTTTGGGTCAAACTTTGACCAATGATTTAACTATCAAAATAAATAAATTATATACCCTAAAATAGTATCATTGGAAAACTTTTTCAAATATGAATCCAACAATATAAGTTTGTGACATATGGCTCATAATTTGTTAGTCAAATCTACGGTTAAAATTGGGCACGAAATACGAATGGGACCAATAAACCCGGACGGAGGTAGTATATCATCATTTTGCACTTAAAACGAGAGTTCTTGCTAGCAACTGGCACATTTTTGGACTCATACATATACAAAAGTATCTACGCATAAGGAAAGAGAATCACATACTCCCTCTGTTCCATAATGTAGTGCATATAGATTATTTGAAAAGTCAAATTTTCCAAACTTTGACCAGGTTTATAGAGAAAATTATTTATATCTACAATACCAAATATATACAATATGAAAGTACGTCTTATGATCTCTACTCCTAATATCTGAATTGGTGGGATTGCGTCCACGATTTATTTTCGTCTGGTTTATTTTCGTCCGGTTTATTTTCGTCTCACATCCCACCACCATATCTCCTCACATTGATTTTTTTGCCCTCACAATAAAAACTTTCCTAACTTCTCCAAAGTTTCCTAACTAGGCACGTTATAAACGGGCAGGAACCGATATCACGTTACCAATAAAAACTTTCCTAACCTTTTCATCTTTCCTAACTAGCCACGTCACAAACCAGCAGGAACCAATAGCAGTTACCAAACAATAAAATCCAGTTTTCTAGTAATTAATTCCAAATCTCAACTTTTCTAATGCAACGATCCGTACTTTCCTAATAATTAAATAGAGTCTGCGGTGATAATTTGTCTCGTTTGTTCCTATTCATCTCAAAAAATCGCCATTCAACCTACCGTATTTCTGTACGGAAGATATCCTAGACAAATAGGACGTGATCGTGATTTGATTTGATTGCACATGACGCGACACACTTTGTAAAAGGAGCGTCGCACGCATTCCCCGCCAGACTTCATGGCGCCTCCCATCCTTCATGTCTACTGCCATACCACGCAATACCTTCTCCCATTCTCCAGCGGTTCCGCATCCCTGCAACACCAATAGGCTCGCAGCCTTCCGGCTGCTGATCCTCCATCATAGTCTTCGACCCCTCCCCGCACCCCGCTAGCGCGACACCCGCTGCCCCGCTCGCACATGTAGGTGTTGGTCAGCGTCTATCTCGCTTATCCCGCGGCGGAGCTCGCCCGATCGTTGTCGGTGCCATGGCCATCTTGCACATGGAGCCACCTCCGCCGCCATCCGCCAGCCTCGGCGACGAGCGCAACCCCGAGTACTAAGAGGCTATGCGAGGACGATGAGGCCGAAGAGTCCAAGTTTGTTCCTTGGCCGCCACCCTTCCTCTCGCATGCGACCACTGTACCATCTCGCCGCACGAGCACGACACCCCCGCTACCATCCCTCGAACGACGCCCTATCCTCGCCTCCGGCTGCCTCCTGAATCCCCCCACCATGCCGCCTCACCTCGCCGACTCACTTGCACCTGGCAACCGCCGACGCCGGATCCCGTCTCCATGGTCAGCATCGTCGGTTGCCTCCCGCTGCCCGGCCACTTCCATCTTCTCAAAGAAGCCGACGGCACTGGGCTCTTGCTGCCACGCACCTCCCCGTGTCCGGCCGGTGGCAGCATGTCGAATTGGTCGCCATACCACCAAGTAGCCAACGGTAACTGCCTGGAGTGCCTTTCTCTGCCCGAAGATCTCATTTCCGATCTGGATTCTAGCAACTATGGGGCACAATAATCACCGCTTTTGTCTGCATAACCTTGCCATTAATCCAAGTAAGCACTCCTTTTTTGCTTGTTGTATGTACCCTGTGATAGTTGCTTGGTTGCTTTTGTTGCTGTTGGCACTGGTTATCATGGGAGAGTTGGAGAGAGCACATGGATAAGCAGCTCACCCGCTTCCTGAACCAAAATTTCGATTTTGCATGAACGGTTGTTCTCTGTTCTCAAACTTTCTTTTGATTTTAGGTCTGTATGTATGAATGGTAGTGTTTGCTCGATGCTGATTGGTATAAGGACAGAAGGATGTATGTAGCTTTTTCATCTGTTGGACAATTGGATGTTTCACACTAACGTAATTGAGTGAGGCTTGGTATTCAGGACAAAGTTATTAACGAAGGTTGACTTAGCTAGGTCCTGCAGATGCAAGATACAGTATGCGAGACGATTGGATTATCATTTGCGACAATGTTATTGTCATTAGTGTTCTAGCGGCATTATTTATAGTCCCCGAGGCATTATTTATAGTTCATAATTTTTACATAAATCATAAATCTGAAATGTTCAAGCAAAATCATATGACTTGTTTAGCTCAGAAATTGACAGATGTAGGAAACTAAATTCTTCCATGTCCGAGACATTTCTTTTGAGTTCAGTTTTCTCCAACATCTTATTCTTAGGGATGTCTAAACTGATAGAGAGCAATTAACAGCAGAAATTGTCTCAAGAACCTTAGGAGCTGAATGTGAGTAAGCTTTGCATGGAACCAAATTTTCAGTTATAATGGCACAAGATTTAGTTTCCTCCGGTATCTCACTCATGGGCATATCTCATGTACCGGAGCCATCCACACCGACTGTATAGGACCAGGCCTCCACTGCTCCGGCGCTTCACCAGGCAGGCGGCCACCAGGGTTATGTTCTACTCTCCATCCTTCCTTTCTTCCGCATCCATTCCGCTCACTACATTTTTTTCATGCAGTGCGAGGAAATTGGACTAAAGATGATGGATACTAATGAGGAAGTGGGACAGTGGGAGGATTGCCGAAGCTGGCCAAGCAAAAGTAAGTGCTTCTCCTCTGTGTTTAAGAAATAAAAAATCGGTGTTTAAATGTTTGACCCAAGGCAGGTGCAAAGAATGCTAGCTTCTTCTGCTTGCGAGAATGATATGTGAGAATATATTAGTTTATTTCTTGAGGGGAGGAGAATATATAAAATTCGTGCATAAAACATTGTTAAACATGTATAAAATAATGCTCCTGATGTATAAAAAAGTATAAAGTGTATGTAAAAAGTAGACATAAAAACATATTTAAAGAAATGTTAATCATGTATTTGAAAAATGTTAATTATGTGCATAAAAATGTTCATGGTGTGCTACCTGATGTGCTACCACCATAGCCTTATCCAGATGCTGCAAGGGCAGCAACTGGACACCGTCATCAAGTAGGTAGTACAAATCCCCCTCGGCTCCCTTCATTGTTAGTCATTGTTTCGATATGAGTGGAAACATTCTGGCTGGAGATCATTGTGATGTTTGATGGAGAATGATATTTGAGTTGATGTTGCTTTATGTAGTTATGATCATATGGTTGTCATTTCCTGCATGTCACGATCTAAAAGGAGAAGAAAATGGATGCAATCATTTACATGTTGTTGTGTATATTAACTTAAAGGGTCCACATGTCATGGATGGAAATTGGATGCATGAACCTAATAAGTAGTCCTAATAAGGGATTTCTCAGTGTGCTAACCATCTTCATTCATACATACCTGAAGTAGATGAAACTGATAAGGTTCCATGTGAATCTGAGTCCCCTGATGAAGCCGCATTTGTTATTCAATTAGAGTAAGAGCTCAACAAGAGGACGCATACAAGCACGCCAAATTTCATATTCAACAGCACACTTGGCTTCAAACACAAGTTCCATATACAGATCACAGTGTCAAAAATTGCAATATTTTCAAATCATTATAAATTCAATAATACTTTCAATTCACGTTGTTCTTTGTCTGTCGAGAAATGGTTAATTAGTTGATTATTATGACCGACAACAACCATAATCATACCACTTCCTTTTTACAGGGGCCCTGCATCGAGGTTGATGGAGACGATTGAGCTACTCGCCGATTATTGGTAACAATGTAGAGAAGCTCTATCAAATTGCCTTGTTTGGAGCAGAACCATAGGGTTCAGGTTGCAGCTCACTGTGCAGTTAAGATCATAGGGTCAAAAATTCCACGTGAACTCTTTAGTTCATATCGTCTTTACTACCAGCTTGGTTAAATTTTCTTTGGGATACCAGCTTGGTTAATTGTTGCCCTATCTTTCATATAATTGAGCCCATAGGTGGTACCGACAATGCTATAGATGTTTATTTTGTTTTATGGATCCAATCTTTGAGCTCGTTTATGATCAGCTACGCTCAGTGCCATTTCCGTGTTCTTTTGCGATAGTTCATATTTTCTGCAGATTTATATTATAAATGAAATGTGTTGTCACTTTACTTCTTTGAGAGAGACCCGTGTTAAAGATGATCAACTCAATTTACTGGAAACAAAAGTATGGTGAGAAGCAGTTCATCTTATGTACGAATAGTAACTTGGTGGAACTTGGTGCACTCAGCTGTAGGTGCACCCAATATACAAAAAAGAAGGACTTGAAAAAATGTCAAAAAATCTTAAAAATTTCTGGAAACATATATGACCAGACATTGTACACGTATAAAAACTTTCATGAAGGAATACTTTCCAACACGACAAAAACAAAAATCACCACTATATACAAGTTACTGTTCATTAGGTTTCTACTAGGATTTTCTTTTTGTCTGAGGTCAACGGAAGTTTATTCCCGCGCTTAACTTTTTATACGGATACCAAAATAGGTCAACTTTGTTTCAAAAATAATTTCAGGATTTTTTTTACTTTTTTCTGTAATTAATAAATTAATTTTTCCTTATCAAGCGCACTTTATATATACTATCCAAAAGCTTTTAGGACGATGGCTTTTTCTCTGATTTCAATAATGCCAGTTGTCGTCTCTAACTTGATGTATTATATTTACAGCTGAGACAAATGTAACCGAAAAAACGGTTTAGGACGATGACTTTTTCTCTGATTTCAATAATGTTAGTTGTTGTCTCTAACTTGACGTATATATTTACAGCTGAGACAAATGTAACCAAAAAAATGGTGGAGCCATTAAGAGTTAACTCAGATAAAGAATTGCTCTACCGGTGTTACAAGACTGGCGAGTTGAACTTTCATACTTTTGGAATGGAGCTATCAAAATATACATTATGAGGTGTCACAATATCACTACAAGAAATCTGTTAATACATGACGGATCTAATCTGTCACAGATCAATGAAAATCTGTCATGGGTGCCCATCCATGACGAAGTAGAAAACTGTCATGTATATCGCGTCATAATTTGACATCACACCATCCTTGATGTTTCATGACCGTCATGGATCTGCCCCAAACGTGCTTAACTGATATGCTTCTAACGGCGTTAACATGTTTGCCACATCATCATTTGACAAGGATCTAACATGGCAGCCCATGTAAGAATTAGCCCAATTAAAATTTTGGCCCATCAAATTTCGACTAGGTCCAAAAGTGACAGCCCATATAGCAATCAACCCAATTGAATTTTGGCCCATTACACTATGGTCGGCCCAAGGCCCACTAATTCACTAAAAGCGACACAACCACCTCTCATCTTATTTCTCTTGTCTTGGTCCATGGAAATTTTAAGGCAATATGTTTTATCAGAAAAAATATATGCTAACTTCATTCACTAAAATGAATGTTACATAAACAGACCAGGAAATACACATGTCCAGTAGCAAAAAAATCAGTAAAAACTTAAAATTACAAACATCTCCTGTAGAACACTAAGCTACTCTCTAGCTCCTCAAACGCCGGCGGCGCTCGCTGTACTTCAACTTGGGTTAATCCCCGTGCCTTCATGGCCACGGATCCGGCCGTACCCGCCGAAGTCATCCGGGGGAGACACCATTTTTGCTACCAACTCTCCTCAAACCATGCTGCTGAATGGCACTCTATCTCAACCGATGAAGACACCATCGAACCTGATATATATAGGTGTTTACAAGACAGGAATCTTCGACATCCCTTATGAAAGTTTGGGATTTGGGCCCAACTTATTTCATGATCACTAAGATATCATTGCAAAACTCATCATTTATTTTATTACGATTACGTAAAAATAGTTTATTTTTTGGTTATTTGGCCTCTCAAAGAATATTTGTTGAAAAGAGCCTCCTCAGCCCTGGGGGTGATGAGAAAAGGAATCCACTAAGAAAGGGTTGATTATGCCACACATGCATATGATGGCTTCCCCTCTATTGTTTTTGGAAAGATAGTGATGAGAAAGGGTGAATTTGTGTGCTTTTTGATAATTTTGTTGGTTTGTTAGTGTGAGAAAGTATCACATAGTTAGGATACTTGTGGAGGCCATGGCTGATACATATGATCTAAAGTTTACCACATCCCGACCTTACTATTAGAGATGTACCTGATGTTGGGGAACACAGTAATTTCAAAAAAATTCGTACGATCATGCAAGATCTATCTAGGAGATGCATAGCAATGAGAGGGGAGAGTGTGTCCACGTACCCTCGTAGACCGAAAGCGGAAGCGTTTAGTAACGCGGTTGATGTAGTCGAACTTCTTCGTGATCCAACCGATCCAAGTACCGAACGTACGGCACCTACGCGTTCAGCACATGTTCAGCTCGATGACGTCCCTCATGCTCTTGATCCAGTTGAGGACGAGGGTGAGTTCCGTCAGCACGACGGCGTGGCGACGGTGATGATGATGTTACCGGCGCAGGGCTTCGCCTAAGCACTACGGCGATATGATCGAGGTGTGTAACTGTGGAGGAGGGCACCGCACATGGCTAAAAGATCAACTTGTGTGTTCTAGGGTGCCCCCTGCCCCCGTATATAAAGGAGGGAGGGGGAGGCCGGTCGGCCAAGCTAGGTGCGCCGGGAGAAGGGGAATCCTACTAGGACTCCAAGTCCTAGTAGGTTTCCACCTAAAGGAGAAGGGGAAAGGAAGGGAGAGGGGGCCGCACCCCCAACCCCTTGTCCAATTCGGACTGGGCTTGGGGGGGCGCCACCTCCTGGCCGCTGCCTCTCCTTCCCACTAAGGCCCACTAAGGCCCATCAACTCCCCGGGGGGTTCCCGTAACCTCCCGGTACTCCGGAAAATACCCGAACTTCTCCGGAACCATTCCGATGTCCGAATATAGCCTTCCAATATATCAATCTTTATGTCTTGATCATTTCGAGACTCCTCGTCATGTCCGTTGTCGGTGTCAAAACCGGCGGATCTCGGGTAGGGGGTCCCGAACTGTGCGTCTAAGGTCGATGGTAACAGGAGACATGGGACATAATGTTTACCCAGGTTCGGGCCCTCGCTATGGAGGGAATACCCTACTTCCTGCTTGATTGATCTTGATGAATATGAGTATTACAAGAGTTGATCTACCACGAGATCGTAATGGCTAAACCCTAGAAGTCTAGCCTGTATGGCTATGGTAATGAGTATCCCTCCTCCGGACTAAGCCCTCCGGTTTATATAGACACCGGGAGGATCTAGGGTTACACAAGGTCGGTTACAGAGAAAGGAATCTACATATTTGATCACCAAGCTTGCCTTCCACGCCAAGGAGAGTCCCATCCGGACACGGGTAGAGTCTTCGGTCTTTGTATCTTCATAGCCCATCAGTCCGGCCCACGACTAACAGGCCGGACGTCCGAAGACCCCTTAGTCCAGGACTCCCTCAGTAGCCCCTCAACCAGGCTTCAATGACGAGGTGTCCGGCGCGCAGATTGTCTTCGGCATTGCAAGGCGGGTTCCTCCTTCTGAATACTCCAAGATAGTCTTCAGACGCAACGAACGTGTCTGGATCTGCAACACAAGTACCACACACACAGCCGCAGAGAGTATAATATTTCACAAGTCCCATCCGCTGACAACTTTTCGCAAGATGACATCACATCCGCCCGGTCATTATTTCGATCCGTTTTCATCTGCCGTTCAGCTTTTCGAGATGCGGTTTCCCTTGGCACGTCTTGTCAAAGCAGAGATCATGTCCCCTTATTGCGGGATTCTCATCAATACGGGCGTGGGTAATCCAACCGTGTCGTTTACACAGCCCTTGGGAATAGGCGAGTTTTAAGGCGAGTGGGGAGGCGTTCAATATTTACTGCCTTTATAAGGGAATAAGGATTTCCTCTTCTTCACCCACGCCTTCTTTCTTCCTCTGCCCTTCCATTCTCGAGCTCCAGCGCCCAAGTTCTCGTCTTTTCCATTTCGAGCAAACACCCAACCATGTCCGGATCCGGAGGTCAGGGCAAGTGGATGGCCTCCTCCGTCAAGGAGAAGTACATTGCCGAGCTTCGGGAGGCCGGGTATCTGGCGAAAGAGATCACCCACCGGCTCCCGGCCAAGGGACAAGTCGTCTGCACACCAAAACCCAACGAGAGGGTGGTTCTCCTCCCTCATTTCGTCCGCGAGCTAGGGTTTCCACTCCACCCTTTCGTCCGCGGGCTGATGTTCTATTATGGGCTAGATTTCCATGATCTAGCCCCGAACTCCTTCCTCAACATCTCGGCATTCATTGTCGTGTGTGAGGCTTTCCTCTGCATCCAGCCCCACTTCGGACTGTGGCTCAAAATCTTCAACGTGAAGCCGAAGGTGGTGGATGGCCAACACGTGTAATGCGGGGGAGCCATGGTGAGCAAGATGCCCAACGTCACATGGCCCCAAGGCACGTTCGTGGAGACTTTCAAGGAGTGGCAGAAGCTGTGGTTTTATATCACAGAGCCACGCGGTGCCACTTGGGCCGCCGCCCCCGAATTTAAGTCCGGGGCTCCAATGCGGCTGACCTGCTGGATGGAGAAGGGCCCAAATTGGTCTTCGTCGGATAGCTGATGGCGCTACAAATGCGCATCCAAAGCATGGTGAACAAGAACATCAAGCTCGTTGACGTGATCCAGGTTATGCTGGTTCGCCAGATCCTCCCCTGCCAAAGCCGAACTTCCCCTCTATGGGAGTTCGATCCGGAGAAGCACCAGACCTTGGTGAGGCTCTTCGGCACCACTCATGAAGATGCCTGGAAGCTGCTCTTCAAAGGCAATGAGAAGCCGCCTGTCATAGACTCGGATCGTGGGCACGATCTTGCCCACCCCGCCAGCGCGGTAAGTCACTTAAATCTCAAGGCGTAACCTCTACCTTTTTGTCCAAGGAGGGTAACTAAACTTTGCTAATTTATCGTTTCAGGAATGGTCGGAGAAAGCGGAGCGAATTCACAGTTCGGCTCCGCTGCCCGAAGAGCCAGTCATCCCACTCCTGATGAAGATGCTGGTCCCGGCGCCCTATCAGCCACCGGAGAAGAAGGCCAAGAAGAAGGCCAACGGGGGCCAGGGTGGCCTCCGCCGCAAAGGTACTTCGTACGTGATGTCCGAAGACAAGACTCACTCCTCGGCCGCCGAAGATGACGAGGAGGAGGAGGAGGAAAGCAACCCTCCCCCTGATGGGGGGGAGGAAGAAGAGGGCGGCCTCCACAAATTTGGAGGCGGAGGTGCCCAAGAAGGGGTAAGGCTCCCTCATGGATAAAATTGCGTGGGACGTCGGCAGCAGTCCGGAGCGACCCTCGCGGAGCAAGCCCCTGGCTGCGTCGTAAGTCCTGACAGACTCGTGCTCGCCCGTGTATCCGGCCTTTCCTCCTTATTGTATTAACATGGTTAGTTATGCTATTGCATTCCGGCCCACGACAGCTCCCTGCGAACCTCGTCGGGAGGTTCGCTGGATTCGAAGGCGATGGCCAGCGAGTCACCGCCGGCCGCTCACTCTCCCCCGGCCAAGGGCGACGTCGAGGTGTCATGCCGAAGGACCCTTCCTGGCCGGGGAGAGGTTCCGGAGGTCGCCAGGGCGGCGCCAGAGGGTGAGACCTCGGCCGTCGGACACATGGGGGAACAGATCCCCATGGGGACTGATGATGGGGGCCAGGTTCAATTCGGCCCCCAACCGAATACGGTTCCGGAGACCCACAAGGCTCCGAAATCTAGCAAGCAGCCTCCCTCGAAAGAAGGAGGCGCGCCCGTCCCGCCGGTGACCTCTGTCCAACCAGAGGCACCAGACAATCTGCTGGAAGCGCTACGAGGCACTTCCATTGTGGATGAGCACCGTATCCTTATGGGCACGGTGATTGAGAAGGTTCAGTCCGTCAAAAGCGGACTGACCGAAGCCTGCAGCGGCCTGCTGACAGGTTTTGAGGTAAGCGACGCAAAAGAGAAAAGTCCCAATATAGACAGTAGCCCCTGAGACACTGTCCGGTGTTCGAAAAGAAAAGCCGGGCAGAGGATCAATTAATTTTCGCAGGGAACTAACTAAATGTGTCTTCATATCAATAAGCAGGCGTCGTTGCTAGCCGCGACCTCACACACTGCCGAAGTCTCCGAACTGAAGCAGAAGCTGGTGCGGGCCGAGGGAGAGCTCGGCCAAGCGAGGAAGCAGCTGGAAGAGCAGCAAGGTATGCAATGACTTGCTATATATTCGGAAAGAATAAATGATGTGTATTGACTGTGATGTCATGATTTGTGTAGGAGCGACGTCCGAAGTCGAGGCCCTGAAAAAGGCCCTGGCCGAAGCCGTGGAGAAAGCTACCAAGGAGCAAGCCGCTCGTAAAAAGCTCAAGACCAGGCTCAACGAGGTTCAGCAAGAGCTCCAGGACGCGGTGAAAAAGTGCAATGCCTTGGAGGGTGATGTTTCGGCTCGAGAGACCGAACTCGCCAAGGCTTGCCAAAGTGCAGAAGAGGCCTAGGTTGAAGCCCAGGGCGCCCTCCAGGAGATCCAGGAGGCCAAGAAGATCGCAGCGGGTAAGGCGTTTAGTATGCAAAGCAAGTATGTGAAGAAGAAGTATTTCTTACTAACCCGAATTCAGAGTTCCCCAGGGGCGTTTGCGGACCTGCCTCGCAGCGTGTCAGACGCTGTGGAGTTCTTCGGGCCGAAGAAGGGAGCTTGACAGAGAAGCTGTTCGGGTCGCAGTTACTTGCGCCAGAACATCCAGTGCCCTTCACCGATCAGCTGAAACAGCTGGTCGAGCTGCATAGGGTGGCCGAAATGGCCATGAAGGATTTGATAATCTGGTTGTGGCCTGCCGAAGCTATACCCAGCAGTTACTCGGCCTCATGAAGCGGCTGGTGAATGCCTGTCCTCAGCTGGACGTCGTCAAGCGGTCGGTCTGCATCGAGGGCGCGCGCCTGGCCTTCGCCTATGTCAAGGTGTGGTGGGCAAAGATGGACGCCGTCAAGTTAGTGACCGAGGGGCCGCCTGAGGGCAAGGAGCACCGCACACCCGAGCGATACTTTGGAGACGTCCTGGAGGGGTCTCACATTGTGGCGACGCAATGTGCGATAGACATTATTTTTGAATGAATGCATTCATGTTGTCTCGGCCTTGTATGATCAAACAAAGTTGTTATGTAATATAAAAAAATTTACCTCCTGTGCGGCCGTGTTGTATGAAATCTGAGGGTTGGCCAGTCGTCGGCCTCTGCCCCCACGTAGGTAATACGGGGGTGTTCGGGATGGAATCTAAACACTCTTGGTCCAATTATATGGTCCTTGAAGGAGTTGTTTAGCGCAACGAACCAGGCAATCAGACTATGCGGCTTTAACGCCCTCACTTAGCCATAGGAGTTTGACAATAAAAATGTTGGCGCAGCCCCTAGTATCCGAACTAGAGTGCAATAAGCGCCTGATCGGGTTAGTACCGATCCCTCGCGTAATGCGGAAAAATCTCCAACGATTTGAGACCTCCAAAGAGCTGACCCGCTCTCGCCGCATCATGACAGTCAGTTTTCGGCTTTCTCTACTGAGGCGCTCCATCGGGTAAACCAGGGCACAATCACAGTAGTTCTCCCTTTACTACCTTAGCCGATATAGCGGAACGTAAGGTAGCAAGCACAGGAGCCGGGCAACCCAACTATTGACCAAAGACATGATTCGGAGCCAATGCATATAATGCTAAATTTGGGGTGCCAAACTATACTGTAAAAAGTGTTCGGACTTTGTTGCCGTATTGTGGGGCGCTATAAAGCCCCTGGCGGATGTGAAACATACCAGAGTGTACGGGTGCTCTCTGATAAGGTTACCCACAGGAGGAAAAAGAAGAGAAAATAGAAAGGGCGCAAAGGTGATAAGCTGGGGCCCTAAAGCTCGGGCCGCGAACTGTTTTCATTGTAATTTGATTAATACGTTAAGGCGCATTGATACAAGTAGTGCGGTAAGCAACAGGCTATTTAACATGCCAAAAACCAAGGGAGAGCTGCGTGTGGGTCCTGAAAAACAGGAAGAGTGATTGTTAAAGAAACCACCTTGAAAGTCCACCATACGTCTGTGTTTCTTGCCGTCTTGGTGTGTTTATCCTTCAAGAGGGCCGGTGATCAGGCCATCGGAGAAAGCCTGTGAAAAAAAGACCTAAAAAGGGAAAAAGGAAACAATGAAAGTATATGTGTCCGGGAGCGGTCGAGCCGTATTGTGGATCACCAGCTAGTTATGCCTCCGTCTATGCCCACGGTATTTTGAGTGCGTAGTTATGTACGCGCGGTACTAGTGTCGCGACCTGATCGGGACTGGGACGGAGGCCGAATTGCTAATCGAGCTCTCGACGAGCCGAGCTGTCATGCTGTAGAGCAGTCCGGACTCTTTTGACAGTGTCCGAGAGTTCGATCGCTGAATTGAGGTTCTACTTGAGAAGGCCGCTCTGTATTTCTGCTACTAAGGCAGCGGTGTGCTCCTCGGTATGGAGGGAGCATTCCGTGTTTCCATTGACTGTTATGACGCCGCGTGGCCCGGGCATCTTGAGCTTGAGGTAAGCATAATGAGGCACCGCATTGAATCGAGCAAATGCGGTTCGTCCGAGCAATGCGTGATAGCCGCTGCAAAAAGGAACGATATCGAAGATTAACTCTTCGCTTCGGAAGTTGTCCGGAGATCCGAAGACAACCTCTAGCGTAATTGAGCCCATGCAGCGGGCCTCTACACCTGGTATGACTCCTTTGAAGGTAGTTTTTGTGGGCTTGATCCGTGATGGGTTAATGCCCATTTTGCGCACTATATCCTGATAGAGCAGGTTCAGGCTGCTGCCGTCGTCCAGAAGGACTCGCTTTAGGTGGAATCCGTCAATTATTGGGTTAAAGAACAATGCGGCTGAACCGCCATGACGGATACTGGTCGGATGGTCCCGTCGATCAAAAGCGATCGGGCATGACGACCATGGATTAAATTTTGGGGCGACTGGCTCTATCGCATAGACGTCCCTGAGCGCACGCTTGCGCTCCCTCTTGGGGATGTGTGTAGCATATATCATGTTCACCGTTTTGACCTGGCGGGGGGGGGGGGGGGCTTCTTTTGTCCCCCTGTGTTCGGTTGCCGGGGCTCCTCGTCCTTGCTTTGCGATCCCTTTTCTTTGTTCTCGGCATTTAATTTGCCGGCCTATTTGAACACCCAACAATCTCTGTTGGTATGATTGGCTGGTTTATCAGGGGTGCCATGGATTTGGCATGGACGATCGAGTATGCGGTCCAAGCTGGATGGTCCCTGATTGTTTCTTTTATTTGGCTTCTTCCGCTGACCGGACTTGGAACCACTGAATCCGGCATTGACTGCCGTGTCCTTGGTGTTGTCGCCATTGCTTCGGCGTTTGTGTCTGTTGCGTCGGAGCTTGTCGTTGCTATTTTGCCCTCGGAGGTGCCTATTTCGCTTGCTGTGTTTTTGCTACGGTCCAGCCAGCTATCCTCACCCGCACAGAAGCTGGTCATAAGTGCCGTGAGGGTTGCCATGGACTTCGGCTTTTCCTGGCCGAGGTGGCGGGCGAGCCATTCGTCACGGATGCTATGTTTAAAGGCTGCTAGGGTTTCGGCATCTAGACAGTCGACGATCTGGTTCTTTTTAGTTAGGAACCTAGTCCAAAATTTCCTGGCTGACTCTCTAGGCTGTTGGACTATGTGGCTTAAGTCGTCGGCATCTGGTGGCCGGACATATGTACCTTGGAAGTTGTCAAGGAAAGCTTCCTCCAAGTCCTCCCAGCTGCCAATAGAATTTTCAGGCAGACTGTTTAGCCAGTGTCGAGCTGGCCCTTTGAGTTTTAGTGGGAGGTATTTGATGGCGTGAAGATCATCCCCGCGGGCCATGTGGATGTGGAGAATAAAATCCTCGATCCATACCGCGGGATCGGTTATTCCATCGTATGGTTTGATGTTTACGGGTTTGAACCCTTCTGAGAATTCATGATCCATTACTTCGTTAGTGAAGCAAAGAGGGTGTGCGACGCCTCTATATCGGGCCGCATCGCGACGTAGCTCCGATGGAGTCCGTCTGCGGTTTTCGGCCCGGGCGTGACTAGGTTTGTCACGTCCGAATAGATAGCCGTCCTCATGTGTCAAGGCACGTCCTCGCGATCCGTAGATCAATCTTGTATGTCCTGCTCTACTGTCCAGGTCTTGACAAAGGTCATATGTATAGCCCCGAGCTGTCTTATCCCTGCCTTTACGGCGAGGTGGGACAGTCTGGTTTTCGGCTCGAGTTGCCGTTTTATCGCGACCGCGCGGTGGCCGATCAACTGCATTGCGTGATGCTGGTGCGGGCTCTGGCGCCTCGTCATCGAACTGAGGTAGCAATTTGCGCTTCAGGTAACTTTTGGCTGGGCATTTAAGGTCGTATTCCTCGGCTGCCAGGACATCGGTCCATCTGTCATTGAGCAGGTCTTGATCAGCTTGTAGCTGCTGCTGCTTCTTTTTCAGGCTCCTCGAAGTGGCTATTAGCTGAAGCTTAAAGCGCTCCTGCTCAAGAGGTTCCTCAGGCACGATGAAGTCTTTGTTGCCGAGGCTCACCTCCTCCTCGGAGAGCGGATGATAACTACCGTCCTCCGAGTCTTCTTCTATGGCCCGTCTGTCAGGGCTGACTTGCCCATCTTCCCGATTGTCTTGTTCGGCAGTTTGTTCATCGGGTTCTTCTGTGTCTTCGGCACCATCCGGAGTGTTGTCGTCTCCTGTGCCGGTGTTGCTGTCTCTGCTGCGGCGCGATTTAGAGCGGCGCCACTGACGCCGGCGCTTTGGTTGTGTCTTAGGAGGGTCCTCCTTCGCTGGGTTTTCCTTGTCATCGCCGCTATTATTTTTTGGCGCATCTACCATGTATACGTCATATGAGGAAGTGGCCGTCCATCGTCCAGTGAACGGCGGGTTTTGGGCCTCCTCGTCTCCGGCATCGTCGTCCATACCGTCAATGTCTTCGAAGTCATAATCGAACGTGTCGGTTAGGTCTTCGACAGTGGCTATGAAGTGGGCGGTGGGTGGGAAACGAAATTCTCCATCATACGCCTCTAGCTCAAACCGGATATAATTCGGCTGAGAGTCCTCCGCTAGAGATAGATTCTTTAACGAGTTTAGCACATCACCTAAAGGTGAGTGCTGGAAGATGTCCGCGGCGCTGAATTCGGCGATCGAATATGCGGATGCACATGGCTCGGAACTTATAGCCGGAAACGAGTCCGAGGTTCCGATGACACAGGCCTCACACAATGTTTACCCAGGTTCGGGCCCTCACTATGGAGGTAATACCCTACTTCCTGCTTGATTGATCTTGATGAATATGAGTATTACAAGAGTTGATCTACCACGAGATCGTAATGGCTAAACCATAGAAGTCTAGCCTGTATGACTATGGTAATGAGTATCCCTCCTCCGAACTAAGTCCTCCGGTTTATATAGACACCGGGAGGATCTAGGGTTACACAAGGTCGGTTACAGAGAAAGGAATCTACATATTTGATTGCCAAGCTTGCCTTCCACGCCAAGGAGAGTCCCATCCGGACACGGGTGGAGTCTTCGGTCTTTGTATCTTCACAGCCCATCAGTCTGGCCCACGACTAGGTCGGACGTCCGAGGACCCCTTAGTCCAGGACTCCCTCATCCGTGATCTCATCCGGGACTCCGAACAAACTTCGGTTCATCAAATCACATAATTCATAATACAAATCATCATCGAACGTTAAGCGTGCGGACCCTACGGTTTCGACGACTATGTAGACATGACCGAGACACATCTTTGGTCAATAACCAATAGCGAAACCTGGATGCTCATATTAGCTACTACATATTCTACGTAGATCTTTATCGGTCAAACCGCATAACAACATACGTTGTTCCCTCTGTCATCGGTATGTTACTTGCCCGAGATTCGATCGTCGGTATCATCATACCTAGTTCAATCTCGTTATCGGCAAGTCTCTTTACTCATTCCGTAATACTTCATCCCGCAACTAACTCATTGGTCACATTGGTTGCAAGGCTTATAGTGATGAGCATTACCAAGAGGGCCCAGAGATACCTCTCTGAAACACGGAGTGACAAATCCTAATCTCGATCTATGCCAACCCAACAAATACCTTCGGAGACACCTGTAGAGCATCTTTATAATCACCCATTTACGTTGTGATGTTTGATAGCACACAAAGTGTTTCTCCGGTATTCGGGAGTTGCATAATCTCATAGTTTGAGGAACATGTATAAGTCACGAAGAAAGCAGTAGCAATTAAACTGTAACAATCATAATGCTAAGCTAACGAATGGGTCTTGCCATCACATCATTCTCCTAATGATGTGATCCCGTTCATCAAATGACAACACATGTCTATGGTTAGGAAACATAACCATCTTTGATAAATGAGCTAGTCAAGTAGAGGCATACTAGGGACACTTATGTTTTGTCTATGTATTCACACATGTACTAAGTTTTCGGTTAATACAATTCTAGCATGAATAATAAACATTTATCATGAAATAAGGAAAGAAATAATAACTTTATTATTGCCTCTAGGGCATATTTCCTTCAGTCTCCCACTTGCACTAGAGTCAATAATCTAAATTACAAAGTAATGATTCTAACACCCATGGAGTTTTGGTGCTGATCATGTTTTGCTCATGGAAGAGGCTTAGTCAACGGGTCTACAACATTCAGATCTGTATGTATCTTGCTAATCCCTATGTCCCCTTCCGACATTTGATGACGGATGGAATTGAAGCGTCTCTTGATGTCCCCTTCCGATAAACTTGATCATAAACCCACAATTCATCGGTCTCAACAAACACACCGCAAAAGAAGATTACATCAAATAGATCTCCACAAGAGAGGGGGAGAACATTGTATTGAGATCCAAAAAGAGAGAAGAAGCCATCTAGCTAATAACTATGGACCCGAAGGTCTGAGGTAAACTACTCACACATCATCGAAGATGCTATGGTGTTGATGTAGAAGCCCTCCGTGATCGATGCCCCCTCCGGCGGAGCTCCGGAAAAGGCCCCAAGATGGGATCTCACGCGTACAGAAGGTTGTGGTGGTGGAATTAGGTTTTTGGCTCCATATCTGGTAGTTTGGGGGTACGTAGGTAATATAGGAGGAAGAAGTACGTCGGTGGAGCAACGTGGACCCCACGAGGGTGGAGGGCGCGCCCAGGGGGTAGGCGCGCCCCCCTACCTCGTGCCTTCCTGGTTGATGTCTTGACGTAGGATCCAAGTACTCTAGATCACGTTCGTTCCAAAAATCACGTTCCCGAAGGTTTCATTCCGTTTGGACTCCGTTTGATATTCTTTTTCTGCGAAACTCTGAAATAGGCAAAAAGTAGCAATTCTGGGCTGGGCCTCCGGTTAATAGGTTAGTCCCAAAAATAATATAAAAGTGTATAATAAAGCCTAATAATGTCCAAAACAGAATATAATATAGCATGGAACAATCAAAAATTATAGATACGTTGGAGACGTATCAGAGACTATCTTCTCCTTTTTCTCTTCTCCACAACCACCATTCTATTCCACCTATAGTGCTATGTCCATGGCTCACGCTCATGTATTGTGTGAAGATTGAAAAGGTTTGAGAACATCAAAAGTATGAAACAATTGCTTGGCTTGTCATTGGGGTTGTGCATGATTTAAATATTTTGTGTGATGAAGATAGAGCATAGCCAGACTATATGATTTTGTAGGGATAACTTTCTTTGGCCATGTTATTTTGAGAAGACATGATTGCTTTGTTAGTATGCTTGAAGTATTATTTTTTTCATGTCAATATTAAACTTTTGTTTTGAATCTTATGGATCTGAATATTCTTGCCACAATAAAGAAGATATCATTGATAAATATGTTAGGTAGCATTCCACATCAAAAATTCTGTTTTTATCATTTACCTACTCGAGGACGAGCAGGAATTAAGCTTGGGGATGCTTGATACATCTCCAACGTATCTATAATTTTTGACTGTTCCATGCTATATTATATTCTGTTTTGGACATTAATGGGCTTTATTTTACACTTTTATATTATTTTTGGGACTAACCTATTAACCGAGAGCCCAGTGCCAGTTCCTATTTTTTCCCTTGTTTCAGTGTTTCGAAGAAAAGGAATATCAAACGGAGTCCAAACGGAATGAAACCTTCGGGAGAGTTATTTTTGGAACGGAAGCAATCCAGGAGACTTCGAGTGCACGCCAGGGAATCAACGAGGAGAGCACGAGGCAGGGGGCGCGCCTACCCCCCTGGGCGCGCCCTCCACCCTCGTGGGCCCCTCGTGGCTCCCCTGACCGACTTCTTTCGCCTATATATATCCATATACCCTAAAACCATCGGGGAACATAATAGATCGGGAGTTCCACCGCCGCAAGCCTCTGTAGCCACCAAAAACCAATCGGGGCCCTGTTCCGGCACCCTGCCGGAGGGGGGATCCCTCACCGGTGGCCATCTTCATCATCCCGGTGCTCTCCATGATGAGGAGGGAGTAGTTCACCCTCGAGGCTGAGGGTGTGTACCAGTAGCTATGTGTTTGACCTCTCTCTCTCTCTCGTGTTCTTGAGGTGATACGATCTTGATGTATCGCGAGCTTTGCTATTATAGTTGGATCTTATGATGTTTCTCCCCCTCTACTCTCTTGTAATGGATTGAGTTTTCCCCTTGAAGTTATATTATCGGATTGAGTCTTTAAGGATTTGAGAACACTTGATGTATGTCTTGCCGTGCTTATCTGTGGTGACAATGGGATATCACGTGACCCACTTGATGTATGTTTTGGTGATCAACTTGCGGGTTCCGCCCATGAACCTATGCATAGGGGTTGGCACACGTTTTTGTCTTGACTCTCCGATAGAAACTTTAGGGCACTCTTTAAAGTACTTTCTGTTGGTTTGAATAGATGAATCTGAGACTGTGTGATGCATATCATATAACCATACCCACGGATACTTGAGGTGACATTGGAGTATCTAGGTGACATTAGGGTTTTGGTTGATTTGTGTCTTAAGGTGTTATTCTAGTACGAACTCTATGATAGATCGAACGGAAAAAATAGCTTCGTGTTATTTTACTACGGACTCTTGAATAGATCGATCAGAAAGGATAACTTTGAGGTGGTTTCGTACCCTACCATAATCTCTTCGTTTGTTCATGCTATTAGTGACTTTGGAGTGACTCTTTGTTGCATGTTGAGGGATAGTTATATGATCCAATTATATTATTATTGTTGAGAGAACTTGCACTAGTGAAAGTATGAACCCTAGGCCTTGTTTCCTAGCATTGCAATACCGTTTACGCTCGCTTTTATCATTAGTTACCTTGCTGTTTTTATATTTTCAGATTACAAAAACCTATATCTACCATCCATATTGCACTTGTATCACCATCTCTTCGCCGAACTAGTGCACCTATACAATTTACCATTGTATTGGGTGTGTTGGGGACACAAGAGACTCTTTGTTATTTGGTTGCAGGGTTGTTTGAGAGAGACCATCTTCATCCTACGCCTTCCACAGATTGATAAACCTTAGGTCATCCACTTGAGGGAAATTTGCTACTATCCTACAAACCTCTGCACTTGGAGGCCCAACAACGTCTACAAGAAGAAGGTTGCGTAGTAGACATCAAGCTCTTTTCTGGCACTGTTGCCGGGGAGGTGAGTGCTTGAAGGTATATCTTTAGATCTTGCAATCGAATCTTTTAGTTTCTTGTTTTATCACTAGTTTAGTTTATAAATGAAAACTACAAAAAAATGGAATTGAATTTGCCTCATACGCTTCATCTTTTTAATATCTTTCGTGAGTATGATGGAAAGGAAAATTGTGCTCAAGTGCTAGAAGAAGAAATCTATAGAATGTTTGGCACTAAATCTTTGTATGATGAGCAAGATTGCAATGTTGTTAGTATGAATTATAGAATATCCATGATGCTAATGATATGCAAAGCCACAAGCTTGGGGATGCTATGTTTAATGAAGATGATATTTTTAGCCTCCCAAGTTTTGATGAGCAAATTTATTATGATGATAGCATGCCTCCTATTTATGATGATTATTGTGATGACACTTATGCTATAAAGAGTAGTGATGATTATATTTATAAAACTTGTCATGATTATGATTACCCCTTTTCTGAACATTACTCTTTTAATGTGGAAACAATTTATAGTATTTGAGTTTCTTATGATACTTCCACTATTCCGAATGAGAAGAAATTTCCTTATGTGGAGAGTAATAAAAATTCTATGCTTGTAGATCATGAGAAGAATGCTTTAGGTGCTGGTTATATTGTTGAATTCATTCATGATGCTACTGAAAATTATTATGAGGGAGGAATATATGCTTGTAGGAATTGCAATAATATCAAGTTTCCTATCTATGTGTTGAAAATTTTGAAGTTATACTTGTTTTGCCTTCCTATGCTAGTTGATTATTGTTCCCGTAAGTTGTTTGCTCACAAAATCCCTATGCATAGGAAGTGGGTTAGACTTAAATGTGCTAGTCATATTCTTCATGATGCTCTCTTTGTGTTTCAATTCTTATCTTGCGAGCATCATTCAAATCATCATGCCTAGCTAGGGGCGTTAAACGTTAGCGCTTGTTGGGAGGCAACCCAATTTTTATTTTTATTTCTTACTTTTTGGTAATAAATTTTTGATCTAGCCTCTGGTTAGATGTGGTTTTATGTTTTAATTAGTGTTTGTGCCAAGTAAGACCTATAGGATCTTCTTGGATGATAGTTATTTGATCTTGCTGGAAATTCCAGAAACTTTCTGTTCACGGAAAAAATTGTTTAAAATCACCAGAATGTGATAAAATACTTATTCCAATTGAATCAGATCAATAATCAAATTATCTAGGTCGACCTATTTTGGTAGAATTTTTTGAGTTCCATAAGTTTGCGTTAGTTACAGATTACTACAGACTGCTCTGTTTTTGACAGATTCTGTTTTTCGTGTGTTGTTTGCTTATTTTGATGAATCTATGGCTAGTAAAATAGTTTATAAACCATAGAGAAGTTGGAATACAGTAGATTGAACACCAATACAAATAAATAATGAGTTCATTACAGTACCTTGAAGTGGTGTTTTGTTTTCTTTCGCCAACGGAGCTCACGAGATCTTCTGTTAAGTTTTGTGTTGTGAAGTTTTCAAGTTTTGGGTAAAGATTTGATGGACTATGGAATAAGGAGTGGCAAGAGCCTAAGCTTGGGGATGCCCAAGGCATCCCAAGGTAATATTCAAGGACAACCAAGAGCCTAAGCTTGGGGATGCCCCGGATGGCATCCCCTCTTTCGTCTTCGTTCATCGGTAACTTTACTTGGAGCTATATTTTTATTCACCACATGATATGTGTTTTGTTTGGAGCGTCATTTTATTTTATTTTGTTTTGCTTTATTTTTGAATAAAATACCAAGATCTTAAATTCTTAAATGATAGAGAGTCTTCACATAGTTACATAATTATTCAACTACTCTTTGATCTTCACTTATATCTTTCGGAGTAGTTGTTGTTTGCTCTAGTGCTTCACTTTTATTCTTTTAGAGCATGTCGGTGGTTTCATTTTGAAGAAATAGATGAACCCTCATGCTTCACTTATATTATTTTGAGAGTCTTTAGAACAGCATGGCAATTTGTTTTGGTTATGAATTTAGTCCTAATATGATGGGCATCCAAGAGGGATATAATAAAAACTTTCATATAAAGTGCATTGATTACAATGAGAAGTTTGATTCTTTATGATTGTTTTGAGATATGAAGATGGTGATATTAGAGTCAGGCTAGTTGAGTAGTTGTGAATTTGAGAAATACTTGTGTTAAAGTTTGTGATTCCCGTAGCATGCACGTATGGTGAAGCGTTATGTGATGAAGTCGGAGCATGATTTATTTATTGATTGTCTTCCTTATGAGTGGCGGTCGGGGACGAGCGATGGTCTTTTCCTACCAATCTATCCCCCTAGGAGCATGCGCGTAGTACTTCGTTTCGATAACTAATAGATTTTTGCAATAAGTATGTGAGTTCTTTATGACTAATGTTGAGTCCATGGATTATACGCACTCTCACCCTTCCACCATTGCTAGCCTCTCTAATACCGTGCACCTTTCACCGGTATCATACACCCACCATATACCTTCCTCAAAACAGCCACCATACCTACCTATTATGGCATTTCCATAGCCATTCCGAGATATATTGCCATGCAACTTTCCACCGTTCCGTTTATTATGACATGCTCCATCATTGTCATATTGCTTTGCATGATCATGTAGTTGACATTGTATTTGTGGCAAAGCCACCATTCATAATTCTTTCATACATGTCACTCATGAGTCATTGCACATCCCGGTACACCGCCGGAGGCATTCATATAGAGTCATATTTTGTTCAAAGTATCGAGTTGTAATTCATGAGTTGTAAGTAAATAAAAGTGTGATGATCATATTTATTAGAGCATTGTCCCACTGAGGAAAGGATGATGGAGACTATGATTCCCCCACAAGTCGGGATGAGACTCCGGACGAAAAATAAAAAATAAATAAATAAAGAGGCCATAAAAAAGAGAAAAGGCCCAAATAAAAAAATGAGAGAAAAAGAGAGAAGGGACAATGTTACTATCCTTTTACCACACTTGTGCTTCAAAGTAGCACCATGATCTTCATGATAGACATTCTCCTATGATATCACTTTCATATACTAGTGGGAATTTTTCATTATAGAACTTGGCTTGTATATTCCAATGATGAGCTTCCTCAAAATGCCCTAGGTCTTCGTGAGCAAGCAAGTTGGATGCACACCCACTTAGTTTCTTTTGTTGAGCTTTCATACACTTATAACTCTAGTGCATCCATTGCATGGCAATCCTTACTCACTGACATTGATATCTATTGATGGCCATCTCCATAGCCCGTTGATACGCCTAGTTGATGTGAGACTACTACCTCTTGAGCACTGCGTTGGTTTTCCCTTGAAGAGGAAAGGTTGATGCAGTAAAGCAGTGTAAGTATTTCCCTCAGTTTTTGAGAACCAAGGTATCAATCCAGTAGGAGGCCATGCACGAGTCCCTCGCACCTACACAAACAAATAAAATCCTCGCAACCAACGCAATAAAGGGGTTGTCAATCCCTTCGCGGTCACTTACGAAAGTGAGATCTGATAGATATGATAAGATAATATTTTTGGTATTTATATAATAAAGATGCAAAGTAAAATAAAAGGCAATGAAAATAGCTAAGTGTTGGAAGATTAATATGATGGAAAATAGACCCGGGGGCCATAGGTTTCACTAGTGGCTTCTCTCGAGAGCATAAGTATTACGGTGGGTAAACAAATTACTGTTGAGAAATTGACAGAATTGAGCATAGTTATGAGAATATCTAGTTATGATCATGTATATAGGCATCACGTCCGCGACAAGTAGACCGACTCCTACCTGCATCTACTACTATTACTCCACACATCAACCGCTATCCAGCATGCATCTAGAGTATTAAGTTCAAAAGAACAGAGTAACGCCTTAAGTGAGATGACATGATGTAGAGGGATAAACTCATGCAATATGAAATAAACCCCATCTTGTTATCCTCGATGGCAACAATACAATACGTGCCTTCCTGCCCCTACTGTCACTGGGAAAGGACACCACAAGATTGAACCCAAAGCTAAGAACTTCTCCTATTGCAAGAAAGATCAATCTAGTAGGCCAAACCAAACTGATAATTCGAAGAGACTTGCAAAGATAACCAATCATACATAAAAGAATTCAGAGAAGATTCAAATATTGTTCATAGATAAACTTGATCATATACCCACAATTAATCGGTCTCAACAAACACACCGCAAAAGAAGATTACATCAAATAGATCTCCACAAGAGAGGGGGTAAACATTGTATTGAGATCCAAAAAGAGAGAAGACGCCATCTAGCTAATAACTATGGACCCGAAGGTCTGAGGTAAACTACTCACACATCATCGGAGAGGCTATGGTGTTGATGTAGAAGCCCTCCGTGATCGATGCCCGCTCCGGCGGAGCTCCGGAAAAGGCCCCAAGATGGGATCTCACGGGTACAAAAGGTTGCGGCGGTGGAATTAGGTTTTTGGCTCCGTATCTGGTAGTTGGGGGTACGTAGGTGTATATAGGAGGAAGAAGTACGTCGGTGGAGCAACATGGGCCCCACGAGGGTGCAGGGCGCGCCCAGGGGGGTAGGCGCTCCCCCCTACCTCGTGCCTTCCTGGTTGATGTCTTGATGTAGGGTCCAAGTCCTCTGGATCACGTTCGTTCCAAAAATCACGTTCCCGAAGGTTTCATTCCGTTTGGACTCCGTTTGATATTCTTTTTCTGCGGAACTCTGAAATAGGCAAAATACAGCAATTCTGGGCTGGGCCTCCGGTTAATAGGTTAGTCCCAAAAATAATATAAAAGTGTATAATAAGGCCCAATAATGTCCAAAACAGAATATAATATAGCATGGAACAATCAAAAATTATAGATACGTTGGAGACGTATCAAGCATCCCCAAGCTTAATTCCTGTTTGTCCTCGAGTAGGTAAATGATAAAAACAGAATTTTTGATGTGGAATGCTACTTAGCATAATTTCAATGTAATTCTTCTTATTGTGGCACGAATGTTCAGATTTAATATGATTCAAGATAAAAGTTTAATGTTGACATAAAAACAATAATACTTCAAGCATGCTAACCAAGCAATTATGTCTTATCAAAATAACATAGCCAAAGCAAGTTATCCCTACAAAATCATATAGCCTGGCTATGCTCCATCTTCCCCACACAATATATTCACATCATGTACAACCCCGGTTTTAGCCAAGCAATTGGTTCATACTTTTTAACGCGCTTCAGCCTTTTCAACTCTTACACAATACATGAGCGCACGCCATGGATATAGCACTATGGTGGAAATAGGTATAATGGTAGGGGTTACGTGGGAAGACAAAAAAGGAGAAAGTCTCACATCAACAAGGCTAATCAACGGGCTATGGAGATGCCCATCAATTGATGTTAATGCAAGGAGTAGGGATTGCCATGCAACAGATGCACTAGAGCTATAAGTGTATGAAAGCTCAAACAAAAGAAGCTAAGTGGGTGTGCATCCAACTTGCTTGCTCACGAAGACCTCGGGCATTTGAGGAAGCCCATCATTCGAATATACAAGGCAAGTTCTATAATGAAATTTCCCACTAGTATATGAAAGGACAAAACGAGAGACTCTCTATGATGAAGATCACGGTGCTACTTTGAAGCACAAGTGTGGTAAAAGGATAGTAACATTGTCCCTTCTCTCTTTTTCTCTCATTTTTTATTTGGGCCTTTTTTTTATGGCCTCTTTTTTTTCTTTTAGTCTGGAGTCTCATCCCGACTTGTGGGGGAATCATAGTCTCCATCATCCTTTCCTCACTTGGGACAATGCTCTAATAATGATGATCATCACACTTTTATTTACTTACAACTCATGAATTACATCTCAATACTTTGAACAAAATATGACTCTATGTGGATGCCTCCGGCGGTATACCGGGATATGCAATGAATCAAGAGTGACATGTATGAAAGAATTATGAATGGTGGCTTTGCCACAAATACAATGTCAACTACATGATCATGCAAAGCAATATGACAATGATGGAGAGTGTCATGTGTCATGATAAACGAAACGATGGAAAGTTGCATGGCAATATATCTCAGAATGGCTATGGAAATGCCATAATAGGTAGGTATGGTGGCTGTTTTGAGGAAGATATAAGGAGGTTTATGTGTGATAGAGCGTATCATATCACGGGGTTTGGATGCACCGGCGAAGTTTGCACCAACTCTCAAGGTGAAAAAGGGCAATGCACGGTACCGAAGAGGCTAGAAAATTGCGGAAAGGTAAGTGTGCGTATAATCCATGGACTCACATTAGTCATAAAGAACTCATATACTTATTGCAAAAATTTATTAGCCCTTGAAGCATAGTACTACTACGCATGCTTCTAGGGGAAGGGTTGGTAGGAGTTAACCATCGCGCGATCCCGACCGCCACACAAAGGATGACAATCAATAAATACCTCATGCTCCAACTTCGTTAAATAACGGTTCACCATACGTGCATGCTACGGGAATCACAAACTCCAACACAAGTATTTTTCAATTCCAGAATTACTCAACTAGCACAACTATGATATTACCACCTTTATATCTCAAAACAATTATCAAGCATCAAATTTCTCATGATATTATAATTAAAGAAAATTGCCATGCTGTTTTAAGACTCTCAAAATAATATAAGTGAAGCATGAGAGATCAATAGTTTCTATAAAACAAATCCACCGCCGTGCTCTAAAAGATATAAGTGAAGCACTAGACCAAAAACTATATAACTCAAAAGATATAAGTGAAGCACATAGAGTATTCTAACAATTTCCGAATCATGTGTGTCTCTCTCAAAAGGTGTGTACAGCAAGGATGATTCTGGCAAACTAACAAATAAAGACTCAAATAATACAAGACGCTCCAAGCAAAACACATATCATGTGGTGAATAAAAATATAGCTCCAAGTAAAGTTACCGATGGAGGTAGACGAAAAGAGGGGATGCCTTTCGGGACATCCCCAAGCTTTGGATTTTAGGTGTCCTTAGATTATCTTGGGGTGCCATGAGAATCCCCAAGCTTAGGCTCTTGCCACTCCTTGTTCCATAATCCATCAAATCTTTTACCCAAAACTTGAAAACTTCACAACACAAAACTTAACAGAAAATCTCGTGAGCTCCGTTAGCGAAAGAAAACAAAACACCACTTCAAGTTACTGTAATGAACTCATTCTTTATTTATATTAGTTTTAAACCTACTGTATTCCAACTTCTCTATGGTTTATAAACTATTTTACTAGCCATAGATTCATCAAAATAAGCAAACAACACATGAAAAACAGAATCTGTCAAAAACAGAACAGTCTGTAGTAATCTGTAACTAACGCAAACTTCTGGAACTCAAAAAATTCAGCCAAAATAGTACGACCTAGAAAATTTGTTTATTGATCAGCAGCAATTGGAATCAATATTTTATCACGTTCTGATGATTTTTAACAATTATTTTCGTGAACAGAAAGTTTCTGGAATTTTCAGCAAGATCAAATAACTATCATCCAAGAAGATCCTATAGGTTAAACTTGGCACAAACACTAATTAAAACATAAAAACACATCTAACCAGAGGCTAGATCAAACATTTATTCCTAAACAGAAGCAAAAAGCAAAAAACAAAAAATAAAATTGGGTTGCCTCCCAACAAGCGCTATCGTTTAACGCCCCTACCTAGGCATAAAAGCAAGGATAGATCTAGGTATTGCCATCTTTGGTAGGCAATCCATAAGTGGCTCTCATAATAGATTCATAAGGTAATTTTATTTTATTTCTAGGGAAGTGTTCCATGCCTTTCCTTAATGGAAATTGGAATCTAATATTTCCTTCCTTCATATCAATAATTGCACCAATCGTTCTAAGGAAAGGTCTACCAAGAATAATCACTACAAAAAAAGACACATCCGCGACATTTTGGGCCGAACGAATTTTTTTGCTGTCATACATATGACACTTCTATGATGATAATTGTGACAAAACCTGGTATCATCATAGATGTGGTGGGCTCCTACTTCTATGACAAAAAATCATGACAAAAAATGGGCTTTTCGTCCTGGGCGGGCCGGAGACGCAGCTGCATGACATTCTTTGGGCCGTCCATGACGGAAAAAACCATGGTAGAAGCGAGGGCGAGGAAAATTTCAGGGAGTTCCCAGTTACGGTGGGAGGTCGGGGGCCGAGCGATACGCGTTTCTCTCGTACACGTACGGCGTGTGTGCGAGGCGTTGGCTCTAACTAAACCCGAGCGAGGCGTTGGGCTCTAACTGAACCCGAGCGATTGCACTGCAGGCTACGCGTTACTGAACCCGAGCGATCGATCGATGGCTGTTAACTGAACCCGATCGAGCGATTCCTTCGCTACTGCTGCTAACTGAAGCCGATCGATGCTGCCTCTGGGATGAACAGTGAGCGTTGCGGGGGGGGGGGGGTTTGGATGAACAGTGAGCGGTGGCGTTGCCTCTGGATGAACAGGACCCCGTGGTGTGGTGGAGGGTTGGATGAACAGTAGACGGTGGAGGGGTGCCCGTGGAGGGGTGGTTGAACAGGACCCCGTGGTGTGGAGGGCTGGATGAACAGTAGACGGTGGAGGGGTGCCCGTGGAGGGGTGGTTGAACAGTAGCCGGTGGAGTAGCGCGCGGTGGAGGCTGGATGAACAGGAGCCCGTGGAGGCTGGAGGAGGTCGACGGTAGCCCGTGGAGGCTGGAGGAGGTCGACGGTGGAGATGCAGTATCCCGTGGAGTCCCGTTTTGCGGTACGCCACACCCCTCCCGATGAACAGGACCCTCGTTTCGACCGTAGGAGGTCCGTTTCGTCCGTTTTGGGGTACGCCACACCCCTCCCGATCAAGAGGACCCCCGTTTCGACCGTAGGAGGTCCGTTTCGTCCGTTCTGCGGTACGCCGCACCCCTCCCGATCAACAGGACCCCCGTTTCGACCGTAGGAGGTCCGTTTCCTCCGTTTTGTGGTACACCACACCCCTCCCGATCAACAGGACCCCCGTTTCGACCGTAGGAGGTCCGTTTCGTCCGTTTTGCGGTACGCCACACTCCACCCGATCAACAGGACCCCCGTTTCGACCGTAGGAGGTCCATTTCCTCCATTTTGCGGTACGCCACACCCCTCCCCATGAACACGACGCATTTCGTTGCCTCCCCATGAACACGACGACGACGCTATTTCTCCGTTCTGACCCAGCCATGTACACGAGCCCTGGCCGTACGTATGCGCGAGTAGGCGTTCGAGACCCCGCCCGTATGTACACATACGTGGCCGTATTTTCTTTCTTGCACCCTAGCCGCTGTACGTACGTGTACATGCTACGTGCGCGCCTCTACTACGACACGTACGCACCTCTACTACGACACGTGCGCGCCTCTACATCCACCAGTATATATGTATGTACACGTTTGCGACCAGAATTACAACGCTACGTACGCTTCGACCAGGTGGGTCCCAACTGTCAGGCACTTCCTTGCCTGCGAAGATGCAGCTGGTGGGTCCCAGCAGTCAGGGGGGCGAATCGTTTTTTTTGCCCGGACGCACTTCCTTGCGTGCGAAGATGTAGCTGGTGGGTCCCAGCAGTCAGGGGCAAACGTTTTTTTTTCGCAAAATACGGTGGCCCGTCCGATGGTTCCCCGCTGTCAGGTGGAGGAATAATTATTTTGCACGTAATAAGGAGGCACTTCCTTGCTGCGGTCGTGGACCCAGCTGTCAGCCTCTCCACGTACAGTCCACGTCCGATGGAAGCTGTTCCTTGACCACGTTGACCACGCCGCGCCGAGAGCACCAGGGCGGTGGACGACGACGAGGCCTAGGAAGGGGACGACGCGGAGCCGGGGAAGACGCGGCAGTGGATGCCCACGCGTAGAGGAGTACGAGGGTTCACTGGTTCGCTGCGGTGTGAGGCTGCCGTCGCCGCAGAATAACAGAGGGTGTGGGTGAGTAGAGGGATGGCCGGGCCAGCGGTGGGAGTAGTAGGGGGCGGTGAGGCCTCCGCCGCATTGCAGCCGGCCACGGGAGGCAGGAGCATGAGGCACGACCACCGCTGGTTTGGGCGGCTGGAGCAAGAAGACCAGAGGTTGAAGAAGCACTACGACCGTTGGATGGACATCGTACGGTCACTGGAGCTAGAATCATGCATATTGACTAAGTTGACAAAGCCCTCCGTCCCCGTCAACTTAGTAGGCCCACAAGTCAGCCTGCCACTATACTGGGTCCCAGCTAACATGGGGAGTATTCATTTTTTTTGTGCGTAATAAGGAGGCACTTCCTTGCATGCGAAGATATAGCTGGTGGGTCCGAGCTGTCAGCGGTGGTAACGTTTTTTTCGCGAAATACAGAGGCCCTTTCGGTGGGTCCCTGATGTCAGGTGGAGGAATCATTATTTTGCGCGTAATAAGGAGGCATTTCCTTGCGTGCGGCCGTGGACCCAGCTGTCGGCCTCTCCACGTACAGTCCACTTCAGATGCATGTTGGTCGTTGACCATGGTTACCAGGCCGCGCCGAGAGCACCAGGGCGGTGGACGACGGCGAGGCCTAGGAAGGGAACGACACGGAGGCAGGGAAGACTCGGCAGTTGTTTCCCACGCGGAGGGGAGTACGACTGTACGAGGGTTTACTGGTTCGTTTGCCGTCGCCGGAGAATAACAGCAGGTGTGGGTGAGTAGAGGGATGGCTAGGCCAGCGATGGGAGTACGGTGGGGTGGTGAGGCCTGCGCGGCAGCAGAGCCGGCCGCGGGGAGGAGGGAGCAGGCAGTCCCGCCGGCGCTTGTTTGAGCGGCTGGAGCAGGAAGAGCAGAGATTGAAGAAGCACGACGGCCGTTGGATGGCCATCCAACAGTCACTGCTTGTGCGTCAACCTTTTTTTTAGGAAAGCCTCAAATCTGTGGAAAACAGCATACAACCCATTTGCCATTATTTCTAATAATTTACAACCCATTTGCTAATTATTAAGGTTTTTTTGGAGCCCATATTCTTTTTGTTAGCATTACAGCCCATATTGTGGCCACGGTTAAAAAATTATACGAAATTTTGCATATTTCCGTGCGGTCCGAACTGTTTTTAATCCCAAAATTTCGACTCACATTCAAACTGATTTTAAAAATAAATGTATATCAATATAAAATCCAACAAATTCTCCACGCATAAAAATTAATGTAATCTAAAATCTCGAAATGAAAAAAAGGATATTTGAAACTAATTGCCGGTTTGATGTGTTTTAAAAATGTACAACCCATTTCTCATTACTGATGGGCCATTTTCTTGGCCAGCCGAATGAAAGCTCTCCTCGTCTTGAAAGATTTGCAGCCCAACAGGCCTGACAAAGCGACTTACTTGGCAAATCACAAAAAAACTGGGCTGTGGCCGTGGACCCAGCTATCAGCCTCTCCACGTACAGTACTCTTCCGATGGAAGTCGTTCCTTGACCACGTTGACCACACCGAGCGGAGAGCACCATGGCGGTGGACGACGGCGAGGCCTAGGAAGGGGACAACGCGGAGCCGGGGAAGACGCGGCAGTGGAAGCCCGCGCGGAGAGGAGTACGAGGGTTCACTGGTTCGGCTGCGGTGTGAGGTTGCCGTCGCCGCAGGGCCTGGCCAGCGGTGGGAATAGTAGGGGGCGGTGAGGCCTCCGCGGCAGCACAGCCGGCCACGGGAGGCAGGAGCATGCGGCACGACCGGCGCTGCTTTGGGCGGCTGGAGCAAGAAGACCAGAGGTTGAAGAAGCACTACGGCCGTTGGATGGACATCGTACGGTCACTGGAGCTAGAATCGTTCATATTGACTAAGTTGACAAAGCCCTTCGTCCCCGTCAACTTAGTAGGCCCACAAGTCAGCCTCCCACCAAGGTGGGTCCCAACTAGCCGGGGGAGTATTCATTTTTTTGTGCGTAATAAGGAGGCACTTCCGGTGGGTCCGAGCTGACAGCGGGGGGAATGTTTTTTTCATGAAATACGGTGGCCCGTCAGGTGGGTCCCAGCAGTCAGGGGGCAAATGTTTTTTTTCGCAAAATACGGTGGCCCATCCAGTAGGTCCATGCTGTCAGTTGGAGGAATCATTATTTTCCGCGTAATAAGGACGCACTTACTTGCTGCGGCCGTGGACCCAACTGAGACTCTCCATGTACAGTATACTTCCGATGGAAGTCGTTCCTTGACCATGTTGACCTCGCCGCGTTCCGTTGCATGCATGCGTCCATGGGCGTGGTGCGTCCCCACTGTCAGCCTCTCACGTACAGTCATCTTCCGATGACTCTCGGTTGTTGACCACGTTGACCACACCGTGCCGAGCGCACCCAGACTGGAACGACCTGGAGATGGGGAAGACGGGGCAGTGGAGTCGCAGATGGAGAGGAGTGGGAAACTTCACTGGTTCGGGTGCGCGGCAGCACAGCCGCGGTGCCGCCCACGGGAGACAGGAGCAAGAACAGAGGTTGAAGAAGGAGCACGGCTGTTGGATTAACATCCAACGGTCCAGCTGCTAGAATCATTTGTTGATTAAGTTGACAAAGCCGTGCGGACACGTCCGCTTAGTAGGCCCAGAAGTCAGTCACCAAATCTGACGGGTCCCAGCTGTCAACGGGATGAATATTTTTTTCGCAAAACAAGGAGGCACTTCCTTCCGTGCGAAGATACAACCGGTGGGTCCCAGCTGTCAGGTGGAGAAATAATTTTTTCGCAAAACAAGGAGGTCCCTCCTGTAGCTGGTTCGAATCCAAACCTAGACTATGACTATATATGGTGCTATGCTACTCTGCAAGTAATGAAACTGACATATCCAACGTTCGCTTCTCCTCTTCTCTACTTACTTTGCCTAGCATCAGAAGCTCTGGCCGCAGCAACCATGTCCGCTGGCTGCTCGTCCACCTGCTCTTCAGCAGGCAACAACCAGATATGCGCCAAGTCGCCACCCGTACCATCGCCTGTGGGTCTCATCACACCCCCGCCGGCACGCGCACCGCAGCCGATTGCTCATCGCGAACCGCTGCCGTTGGTGTGGTGCCACTGCTGCAAATCACGCAGAGTCATCCGTCGCGTCTCAACCACAATCCGCAACCCTGGCCGAGTCTTCTACAAATGCCTAAATCATGGGGTAATAATATGTTTAAGTGTTGTTCTGCTGCTTTTAGTTGCTGATTTTTTTAATAGTTTGGTTGATGATCTTCCAATTTGATTCGTGCAGAAAAGGGAAGATTTGTGTGATTTGTATTTCTGGGAAGTTGCTGATGTGGGGGAATGCAACTACACTGATTATTTGGTTAGCCGAGGAATCCCAATACCAGTAGGTTGGGGTGTTGGACAAGTAACTGAAGGAACAGCAGAAGAGGAAGATGCAGAGCAGAAGGTTAAAGATGCAGTTCCTCTGATCATGGCCAAGCAACAGCTGCTGAACGGCCTTGACAACAATGAGGAGATGAAAGAGCTTGTGAAGATAATGGGGAAAATCGATGTGCTCTGTAGGATGATTGTCTCTTTATTTGCAGTGTATGTAGCACTCGTGATGTATTCAGTGGCTACGACATGAGCACTTTGCTGAAACTAGTAATGAATGAAACCTGTGTAGCAGGCTGGGCGTAGTGTTGTGAACATCTAATGATTTCTATTAACGGAAATCAGGGGGTATCCCCTTTTGCTCATATAAATAAATAAATAGCAAAGGCCCTGCCGGGTCAGCTTTGTTCTCATTCGAAGACGTCGAGCAAATTGCAGTCCAACAGCAAACTATGTCATCATATTCAAGTTTCACAGCCAAATATGAGTACAACTAAACAACAATGTCATCATGTTTTAGTTGTCATACAATCACCAAACACAAATCGACATACATAACAAGTGATGTTCTCACAGCAAAATACTAAACAACATGTTCATCAGGTTTCAGTTGTCATAGCAAACACAATTTCACATAGTAGATAAAAAACGTTTTCTGACAGGCAAATACGACAAAAGCAATGTAATCATCATCCGCAGTAGCAGCGTCAACATCTTCGCCATGTGTATCAGTCTGAATCGTAATTCCCCACGGTGTCATCTTCTTCTTCGTCCTCAACGTCCTCGAATGTTGGCTTCTTCTTGATCAACTCTTGTATGTCCACAACACGACAGGCAATCTTTTCGCCGACGTCATTGACGTGATGGTTCCTAAAGATATTAGGAACATCTGTGTTATCTTGTACATCAGGAGCAGTTTAAGCATCATCTTGTTGTGCAACTTCATTAAACGAATTCCTCTACTCAAACCTTTGCAATACTCTCCAGTCATCGCTACGTGCAAATGTGTCTTCCATGAAAAATATCTGTGTTGCTTGATTTGCCAAAATAAAAGGCTCGTTGGTCTGGTACGCCGCCTTAACATTGATGGATTTGAAATAATCATCAGCTCTGGGTTTTGCGATCCTGGAAAACAGGTTATACCAACGACAGCACAACAGAACCACACACCGATGATCCTCGAAACTGGAGATATACTGCAACTGAACAATGTCTGTTATGTTAGCATACATTTCAGTTGTCTCTTTGTCATACGTATCCGTGCTCATGATGGCACTGTTTTGTGTCTTCCTGCCTTCGTCTCGTGCAAGGGTGTTGTAGCGCACATCTCCAACAACGCAAGATTCATAATGTCTTACCCGAGTATCAGGACCCATTGCTAGTGAGTAAAGGGCATCATCAACTGCCTGCCCATCCTCCCGCATCTTCTTAACCTATGGTTAGAAAATAGACAAGCTGATCATCTTATGTACTCAATATATTAAAAAAACTGACAGTGCACTTCAAAAGCTTACATGGTTCTAGAACCATTTCGCCCTGCCATAACCAGTTTGTCAATGTTTCTTGGATTTTGCGGCAGTAACTCCTCTTTGTAGATGCTGCACAACATAGTGATCGCGTCAAACATCTAAATATATAAGAATGTGCTGCAAGTTTAGTAGATTACGATGTATAAGCTGTAGTACTGCACTTACTTGATATAAGGTAGTATCTCAGGATAGTTATTCAACACATACCAAACCATTTTGTCCAAATCTTTAGGTTTGTCCTCTTGTCGACTCTTCCCTGTAACTCGAACAGAATAATCGAAAACATTGAGCCCGGGATTGTCTTCGCCCACCTCTTTGCTAAGCTGATCAGCTGTTTCAATGTATTTTGAGCAGAATGTCAACGCTTCTGTAGCAATGTAGGCCTCTGCAATGGAACCCTCGGGTCTAGCTCTGTTCCTAACATAGCCCTTGAAAGTGCCTAGCTGCCTTTCAATAGGGTACATCCAGCCATACTGTACTGGACCTCTAAGTAGTGCCTCATCAGGTAGATGAACAGCCAAATGCACCATCACATCAAAGAAGGCTGGAGGATATATCTTCTCAAGGTCGCATAGGATAGTTGGTATCTTGTCTCTAAGACGCTCCAAAGCATCTATCCTGATATTCCTACTGCAGAGTTCCCTGAAGAATTGTCCCAACTCTGCAACTGCTCTGTATAAGTCAGGGCGGCCCAATCCTCTAAGGATAACAGGTAAAACCCTTTGAAGTAGGACGTGGCAGTCATGAGTTTTCAACCCTTGTACCTTGTTTCCATCTGCACTGACTCTCCTTTCAGGGTTGGAAGCAAATCCATGTGGGAATCTCACACGTGACAGGACCTCGCAGAATTCTTTTCTTTTTACCTTGTCCAAGACGTACACAGCTGGTGCCATATCCCGTGGTTTACCTTCATCTTGCATCTGCAAATCCTTTCTGATACCCAGGTGTGTCAAATCAATCCTAGATTTTAAGGTATCTTTCGTCTTGCCTTCAATATTAAGAAGTGTGCCGATAATGCTGTCACATATATTTTTCTCGATGTGCATCACATCAAGATTATGCTGCAGATCCAAATCTTTCCAATACTCCAAGTCCCACAAAGCGGACCTACGGGTAAACAATAATCTCTCTTCTACCCTGCCACGCTTCCTTTTCCCGCTACCATTACCAGGATGGTTTCCTGGTGTAATATGCCTGACCTTCTCTAATTCCACTTGCAACTCATCGGCGGTGAGCCTCTTTGGCGCATCACGGTTTTCATGCTTTGCATTGAACACATGTCTTCGGTATTTTCTAGGATGCGGCTTGTCCTTGGCAAGGAAACGGCGGTGTCCAATGTAACAGATCTTACTAAGTATTGCGTATGACAACGGATTCCTGTCACAGCGAACACATGCATTGTAACCATGTGTCGTTCGCCCTGACATAGTGCCCAAAGCTGGATAATCATGGATGCACCAAATTATAACAGCACGCAGAAAGAAATCAGCTGGTGGGCTGCTATATAGGTCTCGAGTGAGAACACCCTTCCATAGCTGTTGAAGTTCCTCCACAAGAGGCTCCATGAACAAATCAAAATCCTTTCCAGGACTTTTTGGACCTGGGATGAGCAAGGCCAGCATGTAGTTTGATTCTTTGGTGCAGACATTTGGAGGCATGTTGTAAGGGATAACAAGCACTGGCCACATGCTATATGTGGCGCTCTGGTGGCCAAATGGGTTAAATCCATCTGAAGCTAAGCCAAGTCTAATGTGTCTCGGGTCAGCAACAAACTCTTTGTGTTTATCATTGAAGCTTTTCCACTCACTACCATGAGATGGATGGCTCATTACATTATGATCTCTGTACTCCTAGTTCCTAGAATGCCACAGTACATCCTCTCTTGTTTCAGCATCATGAAACAACCTCTGCAATCTTGGTATAATTGGAAAATGTCTCAGAACATTATTAGGAATCCTCTTCACAGCATCGCCATCTTTCCATCTTGATGATTTGCATTTCGGGCATTCACTTAAGTTGGCATAATCCTTCCGGAACAGAACAAAATTATTCTTACAAACATGGATCATATCATATCCAATTCCAACTGCACGAAGGAAATTCTTCATTTTACTGTAGGTGTGTGGCAGCTCAGACGCATCTGGGAAAGATTCGCGGAAAGCAGCCAACATCGCATCGAATGATTTGTTGGTCATCCGCTCAGATGTCTTCACCTGAAGAAAGGTGACCATAGCTGAAAATACTGACAGCTTATTTGCTGGGGTGACAGCAACGTTGCATTGTTCCAACATGCGGGCCCACCGTTTTTCTTCTGCAGGTGAAAGTTCACGGAATGCACGAGCATTTCGTAGCATTTTTTCAATGTTGGTCAAACTCACTGGCTCCGCCACCACCACCTCCTCCTCCTCTTCCACCTGAGCATCAGGCAGATCAAGATGGTGATCTGCTGCTTCCATGTAGTCAATAACATTGACGTTCACAGCTTCACCATGATGAACCCACCTAGTATATGTGACCGACATCCCATACAAGTGTAGATGATTTTGCACAGTTGACTGGGGTCTTGTAACTGAATTCATACAACTGCTACACGGGCAGAGCACATCTGATTTCAGACCAGCGTACTCAGCTCTGATAAAGTTCATGAAGTTTTCAACCCCCTCGACATATGCAGCGGAGAATCTTCGAGCATAAGTTATCCAAATCTTGTCCATCTGTTAGACATACAAATTAGTTCTTCTACTAGATATTACAGGAAAAACATATGCTTTTTTATGAAGTCCAGAAAAAAAATACCTAGGTCGATGTCTAAAGCTATGGCAAGATATTTTGGACGAGCAGATCTAAGTAACGAAATATATGTAAAGCTAATTCAACAAACAGATTTGAGTGCCAAATTATGGTAGGCTGTTTCAGCAGTCAATGAGGCCGAGCACACAGCCATCAAACTATCGAAGGCCATCGCAGCAACAAAGATCGAGTATAAAACGGTGTAGAGCTATTTCACCTAACAGATTGGCTACTAGACCATGGCAATCTACGTCACAATAAATATATGGCAGGATATTTTAGCAACTAATCGGCCTTGGCATGCCATCTCAGCTAAGCAGATTGAGTGCAGAACAGGGCAAGGAAGCTTCTTAAGCAGAGCATATTGACAGTAAACTACTTCGGCAAACAGTGAGATTAACAGCGTCTATCAGCTAACATTCAGCGCTACACCGACATGAACGGGGCCTCGGTCTAGAATGCGCGTACCGTGGGAGAAGCTGACCGCCGTGCGTCTCCACGCGAACGTCGCCAGCGGTGGCGGCGCTGACCGCCGTGCGCCTCCACAAGAACGTAGCCAGAGGTGGCGGCGCGGCTAGAGGACGGCAGTCTACGAGAGCGTACTGTGGGAGCGAGAGGATCGCCGAACCGCGGCGCCGACGTATCGGCGCGGCGGGGAGGGCGGCTTTGGTGGAGCGAATGGAGTGGAGGGGGACAGGGGGGAGGGGG
Organism: Aegilops tauschii subsp. strangulata; assembly: GCF_002575655.3. Taxonomy (NCBI): domain Eukaryota; kingdom Viridiplantae; phylum Streptophyta; class Magnoliopsida; order Poales; family Poaceae; genus Aegilops; species Aegilops tauschii. The sequence continues at coordinate 118,005,609 of NC_053035.3, read as the reverse complement.
TTTGGGGAATATTATTGGCTAGTTGGTCGAAGGGCGGTTGAATCGGATTTGGGGGGAATTTTTGGGTGTGGGGGGGGGGGAGGATTTTCGCGCGGTGGGCGGGGGGAGTTTGGCGCATGGTCGGTTTCTCCAAGTGCAGTACCACGTGTCAGTGATGAGGCAAGCCGAAGCGCGTTCCATTTGCGTGAGCCGTGTGCAGGACCGAACGTGTGTGGGGTGCAATGCGACCGCGACAGGAGTGCTGTGAGTGTACCGCCTTTTTTCCTTTTAACTAGGTGCTTCGCCCCCTCAAAAAAAAATTGTTGCTTCGCGCGATCCATCGATACTACTACTAGTGATCCGGTAATCCCGACTAAAACGGTGCGGCCGGGTCTTTTCCCGCGCGATATGCTGGGAGGTTGGCTTAGTTGGATTTTTTAGGGCGAGTAATGCTACACCTACGTAATCCCAGTTACGTAATTAACGTAATGTGAAACATGTGAGCTGTTGATTGTAGATTGGGGGGAGGGAGGGGCCCACCACCATGAAAATCAGGGGAGGAGAGAGAGAGGCAATTTACGTTAACCCTTTCGTAGGTTCCCCTAGATGTAGAAAGATGTGAAATGCGTGCATGTGTAGTGGACGTACTATTGGAGTGCCTAAGATAATTTTTGTATGTATAGACCCTATGTGTTTATTTTACTTCACATGTTAGATTTGTCTCGGTTCAATAAAAAGCAGAGTTGGTGATGATGGTGTGCCTGTCATCCTGCAATATAGGCCGCCCGATCTATATCTAACGGATAGGAAGGAAACTATGACAATTTACCCGCACTCCTCTCCACATTTGCAGATAAGGCTTTCCCTCGTTCATCCTTTTCTCCCACAAGATCTTGATCTTCCGTGCAATGCACGGGCATCTTGCTAGTACTCCTACAATATGTATATTATTGTGAAAGTTCATATACACCGGCCGAGATTAATGCAAACACGGCAGATTTTCATTACATTTCGAACTTTTATAGGACAGAAAAATAAAAGAAACCCGACCCTAAACCTATTCTACGGCGGCGACCGACGTCCTCCATCTGCGATCTCTATGTACGGGGGCGGGGTTCAAGACCCGTGAAGTGAAGGTGCGGTCTCCGGCGAGGAAGAGTAGAACACGGGATACAGACCGGCCAGTTGGCACACCATGCCCTGCCGCCTCCCATGCCCTACTCATCCTCGGAGGAGTCCCCAACCTCGACGGTGCCGGACGTTGGACAGCGGCAAGTAGGATGCGTGGCTGATGGTGCTCCCATCGTCGGCCGCCACCGTGGCCACCGCTTGTGCGGTCGCATCCACGTCCGGCTACGCCGCTATTGCGTCGCGAGAGGCGACTTGAGCGAGGGCGGCGACCTCGAGCTTCATCCCCGAAGATAAGCTCTAACGCAGAGCGTTCGCACTTGCGGTCATGGCAGATGTGGTGCTAGGTAGGAGGACAATGCGCTATGGTGTGGAGGTTAGCTGGGCGTTGCCGCTTTAAGTAGCGCATTCCGGTGAGGCCAAGCGTCCGGGTGCGTCATTAAGTCGCCGGAGTTGGTTCCTCGGGCACTGAGCCTCTTAACGACGACATACGAACGGACGGCATGAATGCGGGCAGCTGGCGCCGGCTGGGAACGCACTGCGCGACGGCGCGAGGGACGAGAGTTTTGGTGTGCCAGGGTAGTCAGCTGCGGTCGTGGCAACGTTGGAGATGCCCTTTGCTCACATGCGATCCCCGCATGTCATTGAAAAAGCAAGACGACCCGGCATGGTCTCAGGTCCAGAGGATGCAGTTGGCCGCACTACACCACTCCGCGGACGCGTCGCGGCGCCCCGTGCATCCTCGACGAGCCGGGTGTTGGGGTGTGTTTGGATTGTGGCCAAAGTGCACCTTACAAAATTTTGGTCATGACCCAAAGATTGGTCTTTGTTTGGATGGTTGCCATTTTTTGGCATGCCAATGAACTCTAGCCAACTCTAGTTCATTTTTCTTGCCAATGTCGGCCAAATCATGGGCAACCAATACCTCAACCAAAATTTTGGTCATGACCCAAAGATTGGTCTTTGTTTGGATGGTTGCCATTTCTTTGGCATGCCAATGAACTCTAGCCAACTCTAGTTCATTTTTCTTGCCAATGTCGGCCAAATCATGGGCAACCAATACCTCAACCAAAATTTTGGCTACCCAATGCTTTGATGGGGCAACCTTGGGCACAAACCAAACATACCGTTGGTCGTGCCACAGCACTAACGCCACCCTCGGCACACTGAAACCGACTGTGTCTAGCGACGATATGAGTGTGTTGCTCACCGCGGTCGCCATGTCCAGAGGCGGTGCTGGAGCTGCGCCCCGTTGTTGGCCCCAACGACCCACATGAACGGTTGTCAGTGGCGAGGAGGTCGTGGGCCAGCTCCTCCATTGGACTAGTCTGCGCTACGTCGTCCCAACGGGTGTGCCCCACATGTCGGTTTCCCTGTTTTCCCAGCCATATTCGAGCGTCAGTGCTCCGCGTTGTGCATTAGGCCTTTCACTATGTAGGCCAAGCGAGACAACTTATTTTTTATTTGAGCCGTTCAAGTATAATCATGTGGTGTTTGCTTATTTCTCATTCCTCTCCAACCCTCTTCTCCATCGATCATGTCGCCCTCCAGTCGAGTCCATCCTCCCGCATGCCCCATTTGAACATTCCGCCGAGTATCATTCGCATGTACCCACCCTAGTCCTCTTTCAATAGATCTCCGGACCCCGAGATGAAATCGAGAGGGAACGAGTGGGGGCACGTGATACCTAAGGCGGATTCAAAATTTTGAACCGGTGATCATAGCATCCGCAAATCATATATAAAGGGTATTCAATATTCGTTTCGTTTTTTAACGTACAATATACTCCCCCTATCCTTTCTAGTTTACATATAAGTTTTATGTGTAGTCAAAGTATCTCTACTTTGATCAAAAAGGTATCAACATTCAACAACGCCCAATCAATATTGTTAGATTCGTACGTACTCCTAGATTTGTACTCGAGATGGTTTCCAATTTGACAGTTGACAAGATTTATAGTACATGAGATGTATAATGTGAAAATTATATCATTGGAAACTCCTTTCACATACAAATTTGATCGTATGCTTTGTGTAAGTTGCATGTCATATATTATTACTCTAACATTTGGTCAAAGTTAGCCTCGAAAAACGCATTAGACCCTGTATGCTTTGTGTAAGTTGCATGTCATATATTATTACTCTAACATTTGTGTAAGTTGCATATCATATATTATTACTCTAACATTTGGTCAAAGTAGTATAGTGGAAGTGGATCCTCTGACGTAGGTATCCCTGCCTTACCCTCCCTTTCGGTCACTTACTGGTGGATCCCCATGCTTGCTAGGCCCCGCATGTCAGTTACTCAATGGGTTCGGCCACGTCAGGGGATCCTCATCCGTAGCATACTCCCTCTGTTTTTATTTACCTCGCATAAAACGGAGGGAGTGGTGGTATAATAAATGATGCGGGCGGGGGAGGGGAGGGACGTCGGTTTGCTCTCAACTGCGGTCCCACAAGCGAGCGAAAACGCAAGACGAAGCGCGTTCCATTCGATGAGCGACGTGGAGGGTCCAGCGTGCCGGGCTGCAACGCGAACGCGACAAGAGCGATGTACGGTCAAAACCGATTGACCGATCGTCACCGGAACCACTATTGACACCAGAACCTTCGCTGCTCGGCCTACGCCAGCCACTGCCCTAAAACCACACCAAATCTCCAGCCCATTCCCCCACCTTTCGATCCCCTAGCCCGCATCAAGCATCCCCTAGTTCACCGAAAAGCCATGGTGCGCCACAAGATCACTTACTACAAGATGCTGACGCCGGAGCGCCGCGCAGAAATCGCGGCGGCGGTTGGCGCCACAGACCTCCGTTCCCAAGCTCGCTTTGCGGCGGGCCAATCCCCGAGTTCTTTGGAGCCAAGCTACGAGGAGGAGGAAGCCGATCCAATGTTCATGGCGGAGGTCGCGGCGCAGAAGGCCCCCGATGGGTATGAGACGATGGACGTCGACTTCGTGCCGGCGTCCGAGTCCCCCATGGTGCAGGCGGACCAGCGGTTCAACATGGCGATACTAAAGGAGGACCGGGAGGCAGAGGCTCAACTCGACGCGGAGCGCGCGCATGCCGCTGCCATCGAGGCTCTCCTGCAAGCGGAACCGGATGTCGTGGATGTGAACCGCGCGGCGGAGGCTCAACTTGAGGCGGAGCGCACGGATGCTGCTGCCATCGAGGCCCTCCTGCAGGCGGAACCGGACGTCCTGGACTTGAACCGGGCAGCAGAGACTCGAATCGACGCAGAGCGCGCGGATGCCGCTCTCATCGACGCCCTCCTGCAGGCGGAACCGGACGTCCTGGACTTGAACCGGGCGGCGGAGGCTCGACTCGACGCGGAGCGCGTGGATGCCGCTGCCATCAAGGCCCTCCTGCAGGCGGAACCGGACGTCCTCGACTTGAACCGGGCTATGCTCTCGTCCGTGCAGAGCGCCCGCACGCTCCGCTTGAACGAGTAGCTGGAGGCCGAGGACAACCACGGTGCGGAGACACACGTCGGCAGCGACGGCTGGTGCGCACCGGCAGCCAAAGACGACGAGGTCGTCTCTTTTCCGCGAGAAGTGATAGTTTTTCTTTATGTTGTTGTTTTTATGGATCTTTTGCTGTGTAAAAACATATATTTGTTATGCAAGTCGCCTGACTTGGGTCAGTCTACCATTTCAAGCGGTTGGATGAATATCCTACATCTCCTAACCCTTATTTCCTTCTCCCTCACCTCTTCTTCTTCCCCAACAGACCACCGCACGGGCCGTACGGATACTCCCCAACATGCGGTTGGATAAACATACTCTATGAACGAAAATTATGTGTCAGCGATAGGATGGCTGAGTTTGGTTTGTTCACATGCGACAGCACGTGTCAGTGAGGGTGCGTTCCCTTGGTTGGGTTTGCGGCGTGCAGGAGCGACTGTGTGAGGGTGCGGTGCGACTGCGGCGTGCAGGAGCGACCGTGTGAGGGTGCGGTGCGACCACGACAGCCGTGCGCAAGTGTACCTCCTTCTCATTTTGAAAACTTTAGACAAGCTTGGCAAAAATGTGTGGCGAAGTTTGGCAATGCAAGGCCTCGACCCAAACAGGATAAGTACGTACGTACTAGGAGTACTAGTGTTAAAAAAGAAAGGCGGGGTTTTCCTTCGCGGGATTTAATCGATACAAATCCTCGTTTCATGTGTCAATTAATGCGTATTTTTTTCTCCAAAGACCAAAGAGCTAACCATCTCACTCCTCTTCGCTTGATTAATGCAGCGCCATGCAAACCAACCTTCTCACTTCCGCATGCATGCAGGGGATATTAATGTCCTTGGTTGCTAACCCCATCAATTTTGCCTCGATTAGTGTTAGTGGCCCTTTGCAAATTGTAATTTTGATATACTGGCCTTGTGTAAAAAAATGGAGGTAGTAACTATATTTGACTTCCTTCCCCATTGCGGTGACGTCGACGATATCTTTTTTTTGGTGGTTTGGCGAAGTGCGTTCGACGGAGAACACCATTGAGGGAGACCACGGTAAGTCGTTCGCAAGTGTCGCCTGCAAGCCGAGACAACCGCCTTATTTGCATCCAGGAAGTCCTTTACTAGTACTACTAGGAGTACTAGTGCGGCGAGATGGTTTCTCGAAGACGATGGAGAAGCGGAGTCAGCAAAGAGTGAAATGATGGTTGCTTCGTCCGTGCTTTTGTGATTTGACGCCTCACTACTTTGTGATTTGTGATAGAAGGGACAGGGGAGTAGACTCTGTGCTCTATACTGTACTACATGCGTCCAAGCATGGGAGAAAGAGGAGAGATGTTGCATTTTTCTATTCCTTCAATCAATCAATCAGGGAGCTTCGGTTCCATCTTTTCACATTTGGCTACACATTGTGGATGCCCTTAACCGTACCACTTGGTTTTGCTCCTGTGTGCTATCTATACAAATCTCAATTATATTGATCTAAAAAATTATAGAATCAAGATTAGTAAAAAGGAGGTGATTTTGCCGCGCGGATGGCGGGGGAGGTTTCTTATTTGAGCAATGCTACATCCACGTAATGGTTTACATAAAGTTACGAATTGATGTGATGTGGGACTATTTGATTGGATTAAAGGAGAGGATTAGGCCCACCCCACCTAAAAATCAGGGGGGCATATATAGATTAGATGGAAAGTATACGTAGCAGCTACGTAGCCCTTTGTAAGTCTAGGATTAGGCTTCTTATTTTCGGAGGACGTTGTCCTGGCGGCTTGCTAACATGCGGTCCCACGTGTCAGTGCTTTACCAAGCCGATCCGCGTCCCACATGAGGCAGAACAACAGCAGAAGCAACACGTGGTTAAGTTGAAGAAGATGAGGGAGAAGCGGATTCAGCAACGAGTGAAATGATGGTTGCTTCGTCCCTCCAACTTAACTGCGGGAAAGGTGCAGCTTGTGATTTGACGCCTCATTGCTCATTACTACGCCGGCGCCATGACTGGGGTGCTTCACCCTGGCTGCTCTGCACTGTATTCCGGTATGGCACGTGGACCCGGTAGCTTGATGTCCCACATGTTGGCGAAAGGGACCAGAAGATTTATGAAAGCGAGCGCTCCACTCTTACGACGGAGGAGTAGACGACACGACGGCCCAGTGAACTATCACTTGTAGTACTGTATAGTACTATTGTTTTGCTGTTTTGCATGATCCATCGATACAAACCCGATTAAACAGGAAAGGGCGGGATTTTTCCCGCGCGGTAGATGATACTGGCCATACATTTCAAAGGCAATTTTAATGTATGCAAACTGAATAACTATAAGTAACAATATGATATCTAGTAAAACTAAAAACACATATGATTTATTGTGTTAGAGTGTAGTAGTAGTGCTGTATTGCATAGTTGTTAGATGTAACATGCGAGAACGTGTAGAGATGTAGTTTTGGAGGGCCTACAGAGAGAAAAGCGTAATACGGTCACCGAACTTCAGAATAAGCTGATTACGGTCACTATATACGTTTTGCGGTGATTATACGGTCACTTGCTCACAGTTCAGCATCGGATTGCACTCTGTTGACCGGCCAAATAGTCTGTGTGGCGCCATGTTGACTAGTTAAATTGACCACGTTCCTTGTGGGTCCCACCTGTCAGTTCGCATAGCCAAAGGTCAGATAAACACAAATTTGCGCAGGCGCGACAAGGCTCCAACCCGTGCGCGGGAATCACCTGGTTGTGTATGTGTCTGTCAGGGCCTGATGTGTGCGCATGCACGTGTAGGTTGAGCACTTGAGCGTGAGAGTGTGTGTTGGTCATGTGGTGTACTGGTGTGTGCATGCATGCGTGCGTGTGTGCGTGTGAGTGTTGCGTGCGTGCGTGTGAGTGTTGCATGCGTGCGTGGCTGCGTGTGTACGTGTCAGTGTTGCGTGCATGCGTGGGTGCATGTGTTTGTGTGAGTGTTGCGTGGATGCAGTTCGTGTGCATGCGTGCGTGTGTGTATAATCACCACACCAGCTCCTGTGTGTTAAAATAGACGGCTCAGCATACCAATACAAGGCCAGCTTGTCCGCTGTGTCCGCGGTCATGACTTCGAACCACCGTCCAAATATTTTTTTGTCGTTTGTTTTCATTCTTGCTAGCAAGATGCCCGTGCGTTGCACGTAACATCAAGATGCATTTGTATGACTTGTTTATCTTGTGAGAGAAAAGGATGAACGAGGGAAGGCCTTATTTGCAAATGTGGAGAGGTGTGTGGGTACCTTTTTGCAAAATTGCCATAGTTTCTTTCCTATCCGTCAGATATAAATCGGACGGCCTATATTGTAGGATGGCAGGCACACCATCATCACCAACTCTGTTTTTTTATAAGAGTGTATTTTATGTATTTTATAAGAGTGTAGATGTAGAGTAGATACAAGTCGACAGGTGGGCATGATGGTAGTGAGATAATGTGATGCAACACTAGAGGTGCCATGTGGAGCGTTTAACTGGTCAACTAGTCATGTCATGAGCAAATACAGAGTTGTACGGTGAGCCCGTGACTGTATAATAACCACTAAATGTAAATGGTGACCGTAATGAGTGGATTCTGAAGTCCAATGTATGTATCGTGCTTTCGCTTCAAATACAATGATCGTCATTGCATATATCACGAGAGAAAGATGAAACATGCGTGAATTTTCTGGGGGCTTACTTTTAGAGGACCTGGAGATAGTTTTGTGTGCATACGTGAAAGGGGCGTACAGGGGGGGGTATGCGATGGAGAGAGAGATGCTCTTCGTTTCTCTTTATTATGACTAACTTTGTATATAGTATAAAAATATACAAATTCACAGTGCGGAATAAATATCATTGTGGGCACCATGCAATGCAAATTAGCGTTCGTACTCCTCCATATAACTTTGTAATGTTGTATATATGTAGAAACTCTAAAATAATTTTTTGGCCACACTTTATTCAAAAGGAATGTTGTATGCGAAATAAACGTGAAGAGAGGGCTTTTTAGATCAATGGGGTACGTGATGTAACATGTGTGAATGTGTAGTTGATGCATTTGGCGGGGCCTAGAGAGGTATGTGTGTGTATTACGTATTCGAGAGAGGCATGGATAGAGGGGCCGGCGGGGGGGCGTGGGAGAGATATCATGAGAAATGAGAGTGGTCTAGAGAGAGAGAGACGAATATGACGTCACGACAAGAGATTCCATTCCCTTGAGTGTGTATATGCAAGGGGGGAGGGAATAGAGGCACCAGGAGAAATTTTCTGTGTGTGTAGTGTTTGTGTTGGTATGTGTGGGTGTGAGAAGATAATGAGACGTGGGGGCAGAGGGTGTGTCACCGCGTGAGGTCCGGTGGGTCGTGGTGAGGCCCTTCGTTCGGTTCCGACCTGCGCCACAATTGTCGGCCCGTGACGCATTTAGGAAGACCCATGGATGACTAGTCGTACAAGACAAAGATAGCAGAATTGTGAAGGACTCTATGTCCACTGACAAAGCCGGCTAGGATTTGTAACCCTAGGTTCTCGGACTAAGGTAACCCCTTTATCTCTGATATTACTATTCATCCAACCTAACTTTAAGGGGCATCCTACAGAATGCTCTGCTAGAATCATACTCGTCGATTAGGAAGAGATGTGTGAGACAATGCGTGAGAGACAGGCGTAAAGATAATGTGCGTACATGAGACACGTAGGCATGTCCATGTATATAGAAAGGGTCGATGAGGATTGTGCGTGTGTATGTTTGCGAGAGGAAGAGTGCTTGTGATAAAGGTTAGTGAAAACAGTTGTAAATGGTTACGAGAGGGAGGGAGGGTTATATCTAGAGCATGTGTGCAAGAAAGACACCTCGGGAGAGAGTGTGTGAGCATGTGTGAGAGACCACCGATGGAGAGTGAAACTACATGTAAAATACTGCTCTACACATTGATTAAAGATATACATTGTATCCAAAAATTAGGATGGGATCATGATATTTGCAATTCGCGTAAGGAGCGGTCATTGATCCATCAGACATCTAGATTCTATCAAATTTGAGCATGTCTATGTTATTATTCGACACAATTGATCCACATAGTTAGTATTTTGGACTCCAGACAATGCATTGCTTTAGCAATCGAATATAAACGTGAGTATAGTTCATGTTGTGTGTGTAAAGCACATTATACATACGAAAGTTACACAATGGACATTATAAATAGCTACCTATGAACTAGCATACATTTGAATTCAACTTAAGGTGGTTTAAAAAATCGAATTCAACATGAAGTCCATTCAATTATTTGAATTTGATATCATGGCATTTGTAAACCATACCTAAATTATGGGGGCACCAATCTTTGCTGTGATTTTTGTACATAATAGCATATGTAGTCGTGTACAAAATAGATTCACATTTAGCTACTCCATTCCAAAATAATCGTAGTTATAGGATTTTCAAGTGTCAACATTTCAAAAAGAAGCGGATAATTTAATGAGTTTTTCAAACATACAAGGTCAAATATAACGTTGTCTATTTAGGTCAATCCTCATAGTTCAAGAGTACTCTAAACGTGAATGCTTGTGTTTCAAATTTCGAACGAAGCGCCAAAAGAGCCTCTACTCGCCTGAAACCGCATGAGACCAATGTTTGGTAGTACAAGGAAATTACTTTTCTAATAACTCCGACCCGTGAAACCTACCGGCCCGACGTCCAAAGGTCTAAACCGGGGTAGGTTTGTAGCTTCATCTAGACGCCATGCAACCGCATCCGAAAAACATTCATACACAATGGCCGCCTAAGCACACATGCGCGCGGCCGAAATCACTCCCGCCCACTATTTGGGATACCTGGGATTACCATCCTACCCCCGACCCGCAGTAGGTCCGAAATTTAAGAGGGGGGCAAAGTTTGTACTTTCCCCAAATTTCAAACAAGCGCGTCCCATCTTCTGTTCAAAAAAGCCAAAAACAAGCGTGTCCCAGACCGAAACATGGTTCCCCCCACCCGTCCGATTTCCCATTCGTACTCTATGGGCGCCAAAACTACCTCTCCACCAGCCGCGAATCCCCGGCGTCCTCCGTCCGCTACCCCATCCCACCCATCAACCGCCGCCCTCCTCCATCACGCCGGAGCCGATACCCCGATGTCGTCGTCCACCGCAACCTCAACCGCAACGCCCTCCACGGCTAGTAGTTGAAGCCGAGGCCGAGCCGTCCGTACCCGAGCCAGTTCAACCACGCCGTCCTGCGCCTCACCGCTGCCGCTCCAACTTCGCCACCCTCCACCGCACCGGAGCTGTTCCTGCTACGCCGTCCTTTGCCGCCTCGGATCTGCTTCCCCTCCGCCGACATACGGCCACGGCAACACAGTCAACAATTTGGCCATGGGTTCGTCCAAGCCTGCACCCTCCAGAACATTGGTTTCCCCAGTAAAAAGAAGAAGATCGGTGCGACATGTGGAGGTGACCACACCGGCAACCGAAAAAGGTACTCCTCTTCCCTTATTCGTGCAAATCTTACGTCTCTGCTTGCATGGTATTCATCCCACAGAAGACACCAGTTGACCGCTTCTTCTTGATACTAGATGTTCCTAGTAACTCATGATGCACAAGGTTTCTCCTCATATACTATTTCACCTTAGCTAGAGGTCCATCGCCCCCTGAATTTCAATTTCTGGCCAGTTGATTCCCAATTAACGGAAGCATTCCCCGGCGTAACAGGCGCTAGTACGCCTATTACGCCGGGGAAGCAGCGCCTTGGTGTTTATCTTAGGGGCGTGTGCGGCCTAGAGCTACTGGCGCCCGATCTGGAGGTCGGCCGGGATTAAAGGGATGGCCTGGGGGCGCTGCCAAGCACGGCGGTGGTGTGAGGTCGATGGGAGGACGGGGCGGCGGAGGCAGGGGTCTGGGCCGGTGGTCGCTGGCGGTTCGAGAAAGATCGTCAACAGTGACTGGCGGGAGGTAGACGAAGGCCATCTGCCCGTTCCTTATAGATCGGACGGTTCATTAAAAAAATCGACTGACCTATTTATTTTCAGTCGACTGTTATCTTAGATATGACCACATGTGGTGGTGTGCTGGAGGAGTACCTGCATTTCCTGTGCTCATATATTACAAAATCATACGGAGTAGAATCTAATTTTGTTTGCCATGCAATGTTGTAGAGCTATCATATGTCTCCTGTCACTTATTTTTTAGCCACCTGCTATCTGCTACTTTTACAGTGCACTAGTTCTGCACACACTTCACCCTTACTCTCACTATTGTGTTTTTATGCAAGGGTATTTCAGACTCTGCTGCCATGAGAGAAGCCAAAAAGAAAAGAGAGAAGTCGCTCCAGCTTTGTGTGCGGTTAGGCAAGACACGTTACAGCGCTATAAAGGGTGCAGTGTCAGCAGATGGAGACGGTAAACGTAGCTCTGGAGTTGATGACCTCGCTCGCAATGAACCACCATCCCAAGTGCTTGCTTTAACTTCGCGGTATCATATGTGGTTGCATGTTCCATATGGTGTCTAGCTTGTATTCGAAAGGCCGAAGTCGGTAAGATAAGGAAAGATATTTTTTTACATGAACCACCATCCCGTGAGCACCAGAAGACAAATAGCTAGTCAGGGCACTGGCCGAGCCAGTGACAAGCCCAGCAAAGATAGGCATCACCTGGAAGCCAACTAAAAAGCTGCGATGGTGGCGAAGCAGCCCGCCTCCCACTAGGCTCTCAGGTCCTAGATGATCATGCTCACCACTCCAGCCGGATGTCTAGCTTGTATTGCTTCCAATTTGGTTAAATTGCATCTGCTTAGCTTACACATTATACCTTTGAATATGACATGCCTTTCTGTTTTTGGTACATACTAGTACATCTGTGTATTAACCATGTTCTTACATCAAACTAATGTTCTTGTGTATCCCTCATCAATCACTTATGACGAGGCAGGCAGGCAAGGGGACTACTCCTCATTTAAAGAATGCAGCGTCAGCCTCCCGACATGATTCTCAAGAAACAGAAATGCTAAGATAGTGAACGTAGCTCTGTAGTTGATTACAGCATTTCCCCTACACTAGCATCGCAGGTGCTTGCTCTAACTTGGCAGCATGATATGTGGTTGCATGTTGCATATGGTGTCTAGATTGTAATTCTTCCAATCTGGTTAAACTGCATGTGCTAGTCTGCTTAGCTTATACATTATACCTGTTAATGTGACATGCCTTCCTGTATTTAGTACATAGTACATCTGTCTATTAAGCATGTCCTTACATAAAACTATTGTTTTTTTGTATCCCGCATCAATCAACATGACGAGACACCTTTAGTATATGCAGTGCGATATTAGTTGCATTTTTCATATGATTTATAGCATGCGCTGCTTCTAATTTGTTGAAATTCCATTTATGATGGGACGCTTTTAACTTGGCAGAGTCATATTGGTTGCATCTTTCATGTGGTGTCTAGCTTGCATTGCTTCTTATTTGCTGGAATGGTTTCTTCTTAGTTTACACAAACAGTTGTGAACATGCCATGCCGTCCTGTTTTTCGTACATATTCCATCCTGGTATCATGTGTTTGCCTTACATCAAAGTAGTGATTGTCAGTATCATGCATGAATGAGTTCTGAAGAGAGAATTTTATTGCTTTTTCTTGTCAGTTTTACTTGACAATTCAAAATCAATAAAGCGGAAGGAAGTTAGCAAGGCATCGGATAAAGGTGCTCCTTCCAAACGGAGGGCCTCTACAGTTTCTACTCCTCCACACCCCCAAGATGATTTCCAAGACAACACATGCATAGACACTCAACAAAGCTGTGTTTATGATGAGCACGTCTCCCCTAGTGCAGCATCACCGGTGCTCCCTCTAACTTGGCACTGTTATATGTGGTTGCATGTTATGTGTGATGTCTAGCTTGTATTGCTTCTAATTTTGTTGAATTCCATCTGCTTACTTTACACATTATACTTGAATAAGACACGTGTTCCTGTTTCTAGAACATACAATATCTGTCTATCACACCATGTTCTTACATCAAATTACTACTGTTGTGTAACCTGCAACAATCACTTATCATAAGACATGTTTGACTTCGGAGTGTGATATAGGTTACATCTCACATTCTTTTCTAGCTTGTACTACTAATTTGTTGAAATGGCACTTATGACGAGACAGTTTTAACTTGGTAGAGTGATATTCGTTGCATCTTTCATATGGTGTCTAGCTTTCATTGCTTCTAATTTGTTGAAATGCCTTCTCCTTAGTTTACACATCATAAGCTGTGAATATGCAATGTTGTGAATATGCAATGGCACTAATGACGAGAGACCTCTAACATGGTAGTGTGATGTTGTTTGCATCTTGCATATGATTTTTTTTCTTGTACTGCTTCACATTTTTTTAAACGCCATTTATGATGAGACACTATTAACTTGGCAGAGCGATATTTGTAGCATCTTTCATATGGTGTCTACCTTCCATTGCATTTCTTCTAATTTGGTGAAATGTCTTCTTCTTAGTTTACACATCATAGTTCTGGTTATCTCTTCCGTCCTGTTTTTCATACATATTACATCCTCCTATCATGTGGTTGTCTAACATCAAAGTTCAGTTGGTCTGCATCACACATCAATTTGTTCTGAAGAACTAAATTGTTATTCGTTTTTCTTGTCGGCTTGACTTAACATGGCACAGAGAAAGAGGAAGAAACACAGAATGGTAGGGAATGAGAAGCGGATGAATCCTGCAGATTCTGCTGGTACTGATGGTGCAATAGAAGGTCAAAGTCTAGCGGAAAATTCTACAAACACGGCATCCCATGCTACACGAGTTGCAAAAAAGCCAAACAGAAACAAATAGCTGCCACCAAACAAGCAGAGACAGCCCTAGTTCTTGCAACACCTACCACAGTACTACCAGCTGCACGACTTACTCGTGCGTCAACTGAGCTAGCAGCACGTTCCCAAGCTCCCTTGCCACCTGACACTACTTCCCAAGCACTCTTGACACAAGACGAGTTGGCAATATCAGATGAACCTTGTGAGCTTCAACAGCAAGAAGGTAGTTGTTGGAGTCAAGTTATAGTTGCATGCTTCTTTATATGTAGTCTCACAGTTTGATGTACACTAACACTTCCTATGTTCGTTGTTGGACTAGCACCTAGGCGCAAGAGGAAACAAACATCAGGGATAATGCTCGATAGGTTAACTAAATCTAGAGGAGGGAGAATGGAGATCCGTTTTGAGGCAGGTTTAAAAAGGCCACGTGATGCTACAGAGTCAGCCAAGTTAGTATCAGAGGCAGCGGTTGCCGTTAGGTGTCATGTACGTATCCTCCCAACATGGATTCAGTACAGGAATGACAAAGACGAAACCCAGTTCAACACCTTCCTTGACCATTTATCTGTAAGTATGGTTATGTATGGAAACTAGTAATATCGTCTTGCTCTGTCCCATACTTTCTAGGTTGCTGATAATGAGACTCCCATAATTTTCAACAGACGAGGTTCAAGTTGGATAGCCAAGATGATGCAACCAGACAAGCTTGCACCCATGTTTTCAAGTCTGCTCTACGACAGTATCGGTATAACTTGAGGAAAACTCACTTTGAAGGCAAGGCTAACAGTGAACTTTGCCAAACATCTCCAGTGGAAAATATATCGGATGAAGACTGGAGGGGCCTTGTTAAACACTGGTCTGATCCGAAGTATCAGGTACATTATATATATGTGATCAGATCACATGTTGAAGTCCTATTTACGCATGTGCCACACAAATCTATCTTCTTGTAGGTGAACTGTTCAAAGAACAAGGCCAACCGTACGAAAGTGAAATTCCAACAGACGACGGGATCTCGTAGCTATATTGCACACTGCGAGGCTCTTGTAATTAGCTGCTATTTCACTCTTTTCGCTGTACCATATTATCAGATCTATATTGACTTGTTCGAAATGCAGAGGAAAGCCCGCAAGGACCAAAAAGTACCTGAACCAAATGCTGTGGAAATCTTCAAGGACTATCACACCAGCAAGAAGAAGGGCATGACTACACCAGCCAAAGCCGCTGTTGTAAGTCCTTAATCCTCATGCCTTTTAACTACTACTTGCTCTGACTTGTGCCTTGAACTGCATGGTTTGCAGCCAATGTCTATTACTCTTTTCAATGTTATACACAATTGTCTTAGCGTATCATTGCACCTTACAAGGTTTAAAAGAGAGAAGTGATGTTCCTTTGATATTGACCTGTAATCTAGTTCCGTGCTGGACTTGCCCACACAACGTTACAATTGCCTGTTTGTCTGTTCTCAGTTGTTTTGTGATATGAATGATGTCATACTATGCTTACCGTATTATAAACTTCGTCTCTTTATCCTTAGCCCACAATACAATGTGAAGAAATAGACAATGCATTAGCGATGGTACATGGTCATATGTTTGGAACCTGGTTTTATTATGTACTTTGCAATAAAATACAACTAATATTTTACATGGGTTCACCAGAATAAGTTCTATATATAGACCAAAGCTATTTTGTTTGGTTTTGCTGCCTCCTTAATATCTTCTGTTCTGGTACTACTAATGTAAAACCTCAACTTTTCAGCAAGCTATGGAAAAAAATGGTGGAACCGCCACCTTCTGAAGGTGGCGAGGCAACTATAACCGCAATGTCAGCTCTTGCTGCAGTGGGTCAGTGCCTGTCCACTAACAGTGCCAAAAGCACGTTCCTGCGTAATACTGGGTTGGTTGTTAAGGCAATATCGTCCAAACTGCCTCATGATCAAGATATGCAAGCTCAAAGCAATGTTGTATCTGCGCTCCAGACACAAGTCCATTCCCTAATAGAGACCCTTTGTGAAACAAGGAGAAACATTGCTCAATGTCGTCAAGATATGCATGGTTTTGAAACCAGACTATCAGACATTTGCTATGTTGTTCAGGAGCCTAGGGGAAATGAAGGCGAGGGTTATGGTGCTCCATCGGACAATACAGCATGAAAACGTAACAGTCAGGTCAAATGAACTGAGCTTCTGAACTTCTGGTGGTGCATTTATCTGCTAGACTGTTAAGTTTTATGCCAACCTTCCTTTTGTTATATAGTTGTAATTTGTTTTGGTGCGATACAATATTTATTCTTAACGTGCAGCCACCGGCTGAAGAAAACAGCAAGCCATTTTTGTATGGTGTCGGGTGTTCCCTATATTTGCACTGGTGGCGATCTTTGATGCCGAGTGGATATAATCTGTGCAATCGCCTTAATAGCCTAGTGTTAGTTTCGGCCTTATTTATTTCCTAGTCTTCTTTTTCCCTGGTTTGCTAGTGGCCGCAACTACCATGGGCTATATACGGGCCGTAGGATCCATGGGTCTCCTACGGGCCGTCGATAAATGGGCCTGTAATCGGTGGGCCTTGGGCCGTCGGATAAATGGGTCTACATGGGCCGTAATCGCTCGTAATTGGTATCGGCCCAACACGGTAATAGGCCGTTAACAGGCCGTAGGACAGCAAAGGCTTAATTCTGTCACAGGCATAACGGGACGTTAATGCGCCAGAATATAGGACGGGCTGGAAATGGCGCAACGGGTTAACAGGCCAGAAACGGGCCGACTCTTGCCATGGGCCGAATTTGGCCCATTAGGGGAACAGGCCAGTAACGGGCCGACTCTTGCCATGGGCCGAATTTGGCCCATTAGGGGAATAGGCCAGTAACGGGCCGGAAGTAATCGAGGGCCGAAAAGGAACCCAAGAACGTATGGACCATCAATAGGCCGAAAGCTAGCACGGGCTGGAAACAGCCCATGTAAATCACGGGCCGTTAACGGGTATAAAGAAAATTACTGTTCATTATGGGCTAGAGTCACCGTGGGCCTGTAAAGGGCCGAAAGATACGAAGGCCTCATAGGGGCCGAAAGACGTCATGGGCCATACATGGGCCGAAAGTGAAATGGGCTGGTGTTATATTCGACGGCCCACATGACGTGGTTGGGCCGATTTCCTTTAGGGCCTAACGGGCCGTGAGTTAACGGGCCGTAAAATGGGCTAATTGCGAAGAGACCGTTAACAGGCTTTTCATGGGCCAGCCCGTTAACTTTTGACCAAGTCAAACGGGCCGACTTTGTAAGCTAAATGGGCCAGTGGTGGGCCGTGGCACGTGTCGATATATCATAGGCGCCTATCTGACCCACTGACGAGCTGACACGTGTTTCGTCCGGCCAATAAGAATTTTACACGTGGAAATTTCCCATTGGTCGGGGATGTTGGTTATCAGATCCAAAACCCGACCCGATAGCTTAACGGCGTTCCGTTACGGTGGATGCCACGTGTTGGTCACCCTTGACGAAAGCACTTCTGTGACACGCGATTTATCGTCATGGAAGTGGACACTTCCGTGATGATAATTTTGGTAATGTCATGGAACACTTCTACGACAGCACAGGTATGACTATCTTGATTCTGTCATAAAATCGTCATGGATGTACATGCATGACAAAAAATGCGACCTACTGTGACAAACACGTATCATCACGGAAGTGTATTTTTTTGTAGTGAATAGGACATGAAGGATTGCAATCTATATCAAGAACAATAAAATCTACGGGCACATAATTCCTATTTGCAACAATAAGAACATCATTAATTCTTCCCATAGGTTTCTTAATGGTGGAATCCGCAAGGTGCAAGTTTAAAGAACAATCATCAAAATCACAGAAACCTAGCACATCACACAAAGTCTTTGGAATCGTGGAAACACTAGCACCCAAATCACACAAAGCATAACATTCATGATCTTTAATTTTAATTTTAATAGTAGGTTCCCACTCATCATAAAGTTTTCTAGGGATAGAAACTTCCAACTCAAGTTTTTCCTCATAAGATTGCATCAAAGCATCAACGATATGTTTGGTAAAGGCTTTATTTTGACTATAAGCATGCGGAGAATTTAGCACGGATTGCAACAAGGAAATACAATCTATCAAAGAGCAATTATCATAATTTAATTCCTTGAAATCCAAGATAGTGGGTTCATTAATATCTAGAGTTTTGATCTCTTCAATCCCACTTTTACCAATTTTTGCATCAAGATCTAAAAACTCCGAATTTTTGGAATGCCTTCTAGGTAAAAGTGGATCATATTCAGTTCCATCATTATCAAGATTCATATTGCAAAACAAAGATTTAATAGGGACACATCAATAACTTTTAGATCTTCATCTTTATTTTCATAGAAACTAGAAGAACACGCTTTTACAAAACAATCTTTCTTAGCACGCATCCTAGCGGTTCTTTCTTTGCACTCATCAATGGAAATTCTCATGGCCTTGAGAGACTCATTGATATCATGCTTAGGAGGAATAGATCTAAGTTTTAAAGAATCAACATCAAGAGAAATTATATTGACGTTCCTAGCTAATTCATCAACCTTAAGCAATTTTTCTTCAAGCAAAGCATTGAAATTCTTTTGCGAATTCATAAACTCCTTAACACTAGTCTCAAATTCAGAGGGCATCTTATTAAAATTTCCATAAGAATTGTTGTAGGAATTACCATAATTATTAGAGGAATTACTAGGATACGGCCTAGGATTAAAGTTTCCTCTATACGCGTTGTTACCAAAATTATTCCTACCAACAAAATTCACATCCATAGATTCATTATTATTCTCAATCAAATTAGACAAAGGCATATCATTAGGATCAGAAGAAACACTTTTATTAGCAAATAATTTCATAAGTTCATCCATCTTTCCACTCAAAACATTAATTTCTTCTATCGCATGCACTTTCTTATTAGTAGATCTTTCAGTGTGCCATTGAGAATAATTAACCATAATATTATCTAGGAGTTTAGTAGCTTCTCCTAAAGTGATTTCCATAAAAGTGCCTCCCGCGGCCGAATATAAAGGATTTCTAGAAGCAAAATTCAATCCGGCATAAAAAAATTGTATAATCATCCACAAATTCAAACCATGTGTAGGGCAATTACGTATCATTAATTTCATCCCCTCCCAAGCTTGTCCAACATGTTCATGATCAAGTTGCTTAAAATTCATGATATCATTTCTAAGAGAGATGATCTTAGCGGGAGGAAAATACTTAGAGATAAAAGCATCTTTGCACTTATTCCAAGAATCAATACTATTTTAGGCAAAGACGAAAACCAAGCTTTAGCACGATCTCTAAGCGAAAAAGGAAATAACTTTAATTTAACAATATCATTGTCCACATCTTTCTTCTTTTGCATATCACACAAATCAACGAAGCTATTTAGATGGGTAGCGGCATCTTCACTAGGAAGGCCAGCGAATTGATCTTTCATGACAAGATTCAACAAAGCAGCATTAATTTCACAAGATTCAGTATCGGTAAGACGAGCAATCGGAGTGCTAAGGAAATCATTGTTGTTGGTATTGGTAAAGTCACACAATTTGGTATTATCTTGAGCCATCGTGACAAGCAAGCAATCCAACACACGAGCAAACAAGAAGCAAGCGAAAAAGAGGTGAACGGAAAAGAGAGGGCGAATAAAACGGCAAGGGTGAAGTGGGGGGAGGAAAACAAGAGGCAAATGGCAAATAATGTAATGCGGGAGATAAGGGTGTGTGATGGGTACTTGGTATGTTGACTTTTTGCGTAGACTCCCCGGCAACGGCGCCGGAAATGGCTCGTTGACGGGAAATCAAATCTTGACTTGACTTGGTGTAGGCCTCCCCGGTAACGGCGCCAGAAATCCTTCTTGCTACCTCTTGAGCACTGCGTTGGTTTTCCCTTGAAGAGGAAAGGGTGATGCAGTAAAGCAGCGTAAGTATTTCCCTCAGTTTTTGAGAACCAAGGTATCAATCCAGTAGGAGGCCACGCACGAGTCCCTCGCACCTACACAAACAAATAAAATCCTCGCAACCAACGCAATAAAGGGGTTGTCAATCCCTTCACGGTCACTTACGAAAGTGAGATCTGATAGATATGATAAGATAATATTTTTGGTATTTTTATAATAAAGATGCAAAGTAAAATAAAAGGCAATGAAAATAGCTAAGTGTTGGAAGATTAATATGATGGAAAATAGACCCGAGGGCCATAGGTTTCACTAGTGGCTTCTCTCGAGAGCATAAGTATTACGGTGGGTAAACAAATTACTGTTGAGCAATTGACAGAATTGAGCATAGTTATGAGAATATCTAGGTATGATCATGTATATAGGCATCACGTCCGCGACAAGTAGACCGACTCCTGCCTGCATCTACTACTATTACTCCACACATCTACCGCTATCCAGCATGCACCTAGAGTATTAAGTTCAAAAGAACAGAGTAACGCCTTAAGTGAGATGACATGATGTAGAGGGATAAACTCATGCAATATTGAATAAACCCCATCTTGTTATCCTCGATGGCAACAATACAATACGTGTCTTGCTTCCCCTACTGTCACTGGGAAAGGACACCACAAGATTGAACCCAAAGCTAAGCACTTCTCCCATTGCAAGAAAGATCAGTCTAGTAGGCCAAACCAAACTGATAATTCAAAGAGACTTGCAAAGATAACCAATCATACATAAAAGAATTCAGAGAAGATTCAAATATTGTTCATAGATAAACTTGATCATAAACCCACAATTCATCGGTCTCAACAAACACACCGCAAAAGAAGATTACATCAAATAGATCTCCACAACAGAGGGGGAGAACATTGTATTGAGATCCAAAAAGAGAGAAGAAGCCATCTAGCTAATAACTATGTACCCGAAGGTCTGAGGTAAACTACTCACAAATCATCGGAAAGGCTATGGTGTTGATGTAGAAGCCCTCCGTGATCAATGCCCCCTCCGGCGGAGCTCCGGAAAAGGCCCCAAGATGGGATCTCACTTGTACAGAAGGTTGCGGCGGTGGAATTAGGTTTTTGGCTCCGTATCTGGTAGTTTGGGGGTACGTAGGTATATATAGGAGGAAGAAGTACGTCGGTGGAGCAACGTGGGCCCCACGAGGGTGGAGGGCGCGCCCAAGGGGTAGGCGACCCCCCTACCTCGTGCCTTCCTGGTTGATGTCTTGACGTAGGGTCCAAGTCCTCTGGATCACGTTCATTCAAAAAAATCACGTTCCCGAAGGTTTCATTCCGTTTGGACTCCGTTTGATATTCTTTTTCTACGAAACTCTGAAATAGGCAAAAAAACAGCAATTCTGGGCTAGGCCTCCGGTTAATAGGTCAGTCCCAAAAATAATATAAAAGTGTATAATAAAGCCCAATAATGTCCAAAACAGAATATAATATAGCATGGAACAATAAAAAATTATAGATACGTTGGAGACGTATCAGAGACTATCTTCTCCTTTTTGTCTTCTCCACAACCACCATTCTATTCCACCTATAGTGCTATGTCAATGGCTCACGCTCATGTATTGTGTGAAGATTGAAAAGGTTTGAGAACATCAAAAGTATGAAACAATTGCTTGGCTTGTCATCGGGGTTGTGCATGATTTAAATATTTTGTGTGATGAAGATAGAGCATAGCCAGACTATATGATTTTGTAGGGATAACTTTCTTTGGCCATGTTATTTTGAGAAGACATGATTGCTTTGTTAGTATGCTTGAAGTATTATTATTTTCATGTCAATATTAAACTTTTGTTTTGAATCTTATGGATCTGAATATTCTTGCCACAATAAAGAAGATATCATTGATAAATATGTTAGGTAGCATTCCACATCAAAAATTCTGTTTTTATCATTTACCTACTCGAGTACGAGCAAGAATTAAGCTTGGGGATGCTTGATACGTCTCCAACGTATCTATAATTTTTGATTGTTCCATGCTATATTATATTCAGTTTTGGACATTAATGGGCTTTATTTTACACTTTTATATTATTTTTGGGACTAACCTATTAACCGAGAGCCCAGTGCCAGTTCCTGTTTTTTCCCTTGTTTCAGTGTTTCGAAGAAAAGGAATATCAAACGGAGTCCAAACGGAATGAAACCTTCGGGAGAGTTATTTTTGGAACGGAAGCAATCCAGGAGACTTCGAGTGCACGTCAGGGAATCAACGAGGAGAGCACGAGGCAGGGGGCGTGCCTACCCCCCTGGGCGCGCCCTCCACCCTCGTGGGCCCCTCGTGGCTCCCTGACCGACTTATTTTGCCTATATATATCCATATACCCTAAAACCATCGGGGAACAGAAAAGATCGGGAGTTCCACCGCCGCAAGCCTCTGTAGCCACCAAAAACCAATCGGGGCCCTGTTCCGGCACCCTGCCGGAGGGGGGATCCCTCACCGGTGGCCATCTTCATCATCCCGGCGCTCTCCATGACGAGGAGGGAGTAGTTCACCCTCGAGGCTGAGGGTGTGTACCAGTAGCTATGTGTTTGACCTCTCTCTCTCGTGTTCTTGAGGTGATACGATCTTGATGTATCGCGAGCTTTGCTATTATAGTTGGATCTTATGATGTTTCTCCCCCTCTACTCTCTTGTAAGGATTGAGTTTTCCCCTTGAAGTTATCTTATCGGATTGAGTCTTTAAGGATTTGAGAACACTTGATGTATGTCTTGCCGTGCTTATCTGTAGTGACAATGGGATATCACGTGACCCACTTGATGTATGTTTTGGTGATCAACTTGCGGGTTCCGCCCATGAATCTATGCATAGGGGTTGGCACACGTTTTTGTCTTGACTCTCCGATAGAAACTTTAGGGCACTCTTTGAAGTACTTTGTGTTGGTTTGAATAGATGAATCTGAGACTGTGTGATGCATATCATATAACCATACCCACGGATACTTGAGGTGACATTGGAGTATCTAGGTGACATTAGGATTTTGGTTGATTTGTGTCTTAAGGTGTTATTCTAGTACGAACTGTATGATAGATCGAACGGAAAGAATAGCTTCGTGTTATTTTACTACGGACTCTTGAATAGATCGATCAGAAAGGATAACTTTGAGGTGGTTTCGTACCCTAGCATAATCTCTTCGTTTGTTCTCCGCTATTTTTGACTTTGGAGTGACTCTTTGTTGCATGTTGAGGGATAGTTATATGATCCAATTATGTTATTATTGTTGAGAGAACTTGCACTAGTGAAAGTATGAACCCTAGGCCTTGTTTCCTAGCATTGCAATACCGTTTACGCTCGCTTTTATCATTAGTTACCTTGCTGTTTTTATATTTTCAGATTACAAAAACCTATATCTACCATCCATATTGCACTTGTATCACCATCTCTTCGCCGAACTAGTGCACCTATACAATTTACCATTGTATTGGGTGTGTTGGGGACACAAGAGACTCTTTGTTATTTGGTTGCAGGGTTGTTTGAGAGAGACCATCTTCATCCTACGCCTCCCACGGATTGATAAACCTTAGGTCATCCACTTGAGGGAAATTTGCTACTGTCCTACAAATCTCTGTAATTGGAGGCCCAACAATGTCTACAAGAAGAAGGTTGCGTAGTAGACATCACATTACCGTTAGCGTCAGTCTTCTTCTTGAAGATCCATTTATTCTCGATGGCTTGCTGATCATCGGGCAAGTCAAACAAAGTCCACACTTTGTTCTCATACATGGATCCCATTTCAGATTTCATGGCCTCAAGCCATTTCATGGAATCTGGGTTCATCATCGCTTCCTCATAGTTCATAGGTTCATCATGGTCTAGTAACATGACCTCCAGAACAGGATTACCGTACCACTCTGGTGCGGATCTTACTCTGGTTGACCTACGAGGTTCGGTAGTAACTTGATCAGAAGCTTGATGGTCATCATCATTAGCTTCCTCACTGATTGGTGTAGGAATCACTGGAACTGATTTCTGTGATGAACTACTTTCCAATAAGGGAGTAGGTACAATTACCTCATCAATTTCTACTTTCCTCCCACTCACTTCTTTCGAGAGAAACTCCTTCTCTAGAAAGGATCCATTCTTAGCAACGAATATCTTGCCTTCAGATCTGTGATAGAAGGTGTACCCAACAGTCTCCTTTGGGTATCCTATGAAGACACATTTCTCCGATTTGGGTTCGAGCTTATCGGGTTGAAGCTTTTTCACATAAGCATCGCAACCCCAAACTTTAAGAAATGACAACTTGGGTTTCTTGCCAAACCACAGTTCAAATGGTGTCGTCTCAACGGATTTAGATGGTGCCCTATTTAACGTGAATGCAGCCGTCTCTAAAGCATAACACCAAAACGATAGCGGTAAATCAGTAAGAGACATCATAGATCGCACCATATCTAATAAAGTATGGTTACAACGTCAGACACACCATTTCGTTGGGGTCTTAGTCATCTTGCCCATGAGGCATGGTTCGCAAGCATCAAGTGATTCATAATCAAGTGATTCCAAAAGCCTATCAGCATGGAGTTTCTTCATGCGCTTTACACTAATATGAACTAAACGGCAGTGCCACAAATAAGTTGCACTATCATTATTAAACTTATATCTTTTGGCTTCAATACTATGAATATGTGTATCACTACTATCGAGATTCAATAAAAATAGACCACTCATCAAGGGTGCATGACCATAAAAGATATTACTCATATAAATAGAACAACCATTATTCTCTGATTTAAATGAATAACTGTCTCGCATCAAACAAGATCCAGATATAATGTTCATGCTTAATGCTGGCACCAAATAACAATTATTCAGGTCTAAAACTAACCCCGAAGGTAGATCTAGACGTAGCTTGCCGACGGTGATCACATCGACTTTGGAACCATTTCCCACGCGCATCGTCACCTCGTCCTTAGCCAATCTTCGTTTAATCCGTAGCCCTTGTTTCGAGTTGCAAATATGAGCAACAGAACCAGTATCAAATACCCAGGCGCTACTATGAGCATTAGTAAGGTACACATCAATAACATGTATATCGAATATACCTTTCACTTTGCCATCCTTCTTATCCGCCAAATACTTGGGGCAGTTCCGCTTCCAGTGACTAGTCCCTTTGAAGTAGAAGCAGTCAGTCAGGCTTAGGTCCAGACTTGGGCTTCTTCACTTGAGCAGCAACTTGCTTGTCGTTCTTCTTGAAGTTCCCCTTCTTCCCTTTGCCCTTTTTCTTGAAACTAGTGGTCTTGTTAACCATCAACACTTGATGCTCCTTCTTGATTTGTACCTTCGCAGCCTTTAGCATCGCGGAGAGCTGGGGAATTGTCTTATCCATCCCTTGCATATTATAGTTCATCACGAAGCTTTTGTAGCTTGGTGGCAGTGATTGAAGAACTCTGTCAATGACACTATCAATAGGAAGATTAACTCCCAGTTGAGTCAAGTGGTTGTGGTACCCAGACATTCTGAGTATGTGTTCACTGACAGAACTATTCTCCTCCATTTTGCACCTGTAGAACTTATTGGAGACTTCATATCTCTCAATCCGGGCATTTGCTTGAAATATTAACTTCAACTCCTGGAACATCTCATATTCTCCATGACGTTCAAAACATCGTTGAAGTCCCGGTTCTAAGGCGTAAAGCATGGCACACGGAACTATCGAGTAGTCATCAGCTTTGCTCTGCCAGACGTTCATAACATCTAGAGTTGCTCCTGCAGCAGGTCTTGCACCTAGCGGTGCTTCCAGGACATAATTCTTCTGTGCAGCAATGAGGATAATCCTCAAGTTACGGACCCAGTCCATGTAGTTTCTACCATCATCTTTAAACTTAGCTTTCTCTAGGAACGCATTAAAATTTAAAGGAACGGTAGCACGGGCCATTGATCTACAACAACGTAGACATGCAAAATACTATCAGGTACTAAGTTCATGATAAATTAAAGTTCAATTGATCATATTACTTAAGAACCCCCACTTAGATAGACATCCCTCGAGTCATCTAAATGATCACGTGATCCATATCAACTAAACCATGTCCGATCATCACGTGAGATGGAGTAGTTTTCAATGGTGAACATCACTATGTTGATCATATCTACTATATGATTCACGTTCGACCTTTGGGTCTCAGTGTTCCGAGGCCATATCTGCATATGCTAGGCTCGTCAAGTTTAACCCGAGTATTCTGCGTGTGCAAAACTGGCTTGCATCTATTGTATGTGAACGTAGAGCTTATCACACCCGATCATCATGTGGTGTCTCGGCACGACAAACTGTAGCAACGGGGCATACTCAAGGAGAATACTTATACCTTGAAATTTAGTGAGAGATCATCTTATAATGCTACCGCCGTACTAAGCAAAATAAGATGCATAAAAGATAAACATCACATGCAATCAAAATAAGTGATATGATATGGCCATCATCATCATGTGCCTTTGATCTCCATCTCCAAAGCACCGTCATGATCACCATCACCACCGGCTTGACACCTTGATCTCCATCGAGGCATCGTTGTCGTCTCGCCAACTATTGCTTCTACGACTATCGCTATCGCTTAGTGATAAAGTAAAGCAATTACATGGCGATTGCATTTCATACAATAAAGCGACAACCATAAGGCTCCTGCCAGTTGCCGATAACTTTTACAAAACATGATCTCATACAACAATTTATATATCATCACGTCCTGACCATATCACATCACAGCAAGCCCTGCAAAAACAAGTTAGACATCCTCTACTTTGTAGTTGCAAGTTTTACGTGGCTGCTATGGGCTTCTAGCAAGAACCGTTCTTACCTACGCATCAAAACCACAACGATTTTTCATCAAGTGTGTTGTTTTAACCTTTAACAAGGATCGGGCGTAGTCAAACTCGATTCAACTAAAGTTGGAGAAACAGACACTGAAGGAAATATGCCCTAGCGGCAATAATAAAGTTATTATTTATTTCCTTATTTCATGATAAATGTTTATTATTCATGCTAGAATTGTATTAACCGGAAACTTAGTAAATGTGTGAATACATAGACAAAACATAAGTGTCCCTAGTATGCCTCTACTTGACTAACTCGTTTATTAAAGATGGTTATGTTTCCTAACCATAGACATGTGTTGTCATTTGATGAACGGGATCACATCATTAATAGAATGATGTGATAGACAAGACCCATTTGTTATCTTAGCATTATAATCGTTACAGTTTCATTGCTACTACTTTCTTCATGACTCATACATGTTCCTCAGACTATGAGATTATGCAACTCCCGAATACCGGAGGAACACCTTGTGTGCTATCAAACGTCACAATGTAACTGGGTGATTATAAAGATGCTCTACAGGTGTCTCCGAAGGTATTTGTTGGGTTGGCATAGATCAAGATTAGGATTTGTCACTTCGAGTTTCGGAGAGGTATCTCTGGGCCGTCTCGGTAATGCACATCACTATAAGCATTGCAAGCAATGTGACTAATGAGTTAGTTACAGGATGATGCATTACGGAATGAGTAAAGAGACTTGCCAGTAACGAGATTGAACTAGGTATGATGATACCAACGATCGAATCTCGGGCAAGTAACATACCGATGACAAAGGGGACAACGTATGTTGCTATGCGGTTTGACCGATAAAGATCTTCATAGAATATGTAGGAATCAATATGAGCATCTAGGTTCCGCTATAGCTTATTGACCGGAGATGTGTCTCGGTCATGTCTACATAGTTCTCGAACCCGTAGGGTACGCACGCTTAACGTTCGATGACGATTTGTATTATGAGTTTATGTGATTTGATGACCGAAGGTTGTTAGGAGTCCCGGATGAGATCTCGGATGTGACGAGGAGTCTCAAAATTAGCGAGAGGTAAAGATCGATATATTGGAAGGCTATATTCGGACATCGGAAAGGTTCCGAGTGATTCGGGTATTTTTCGGAGTACCGGAGAGTTACGGGAATTCGCCGGGGGAAGTAGTGGGCCTTAACGGGCCATACGGGAAAGGAGAGAAGGGCCTCAAGGGGTGGCCGCCCCCCCCTATGGGCTGGTCCGAATTGAACTAGGAGGGGGCGGCGCCCCCCTCCTTCCTTCTCCCCTCTTCCTCCTTCCCTTCCTTCTCCTAGTTGGAATAGGAAAGGGGGGGCGCGAATCCTACTTGGACCGGGAGTCCAAGTAGGACTCCCCCTTTTGGCGCGCCCCCTCTAGAGCCGGCCTCTTCCTCCCCCCTCCTTTATATACGTGGGAGAGGGGCACCCCAAAAACACACAAGTTGATTGATACGTCTCCAACGTATCTATAATTTTTTATTGTTCCATGCTATTATATTATCTGTTTTGGATGTTTAATGAGCTTTAATATACCTTTTTATATTATTTTTGGGACTAACCTATTAGCCGAAAGCCCATTGCAAATTGCTATTTTTTTTCCTATTTCAGTGTTTCGTAGAAAAGGAATATCAAACGGAATCCAAACGGAATGAAACCTTTGCGAGGATTGTTTTTGGAACAAACGCAATCCAGGAGACTTGGAGTGGACGTCAAGGAAGCAACGAGGCGGGCACGAGGTAGGAGGGCGCGCCCCCCACCCTCGTGGGCCCCTCGTAGCTCCACCGACCTACTTCTTTCGCCATATATACTCTTATACCCTGAAACCTTCGGGGAGAGCCACGAAACACCTTTTCCACCGCCGCAACCTTCTGTACCCGTTAGATCCCATCTTTGGGCCTTTTCCGGCAATCTGCCGAAGGGGGAATCGATCACGGAGGGCTTCTACATCAACACCATGGCCTCTCCAATGATGCGTGAGTAGTTTACCATAGACCTTCGGGTCCATAGTTATTAACTAGATGGCTTCTTCTCTCTCTTTGGATCTCAATACAAAGTTCTCCTCGATTCTCTTGGAGATCTATTCGATGTAACTCTTTTTGCGGTGTGTTTGCCGAGATCCGATGAATTTTGGGATTATGAACTTGATTATCTATGAATATTATTTGATTCTTCTCTGAATTCTTATATGCATGATTTGATATCTTTGCAAGTCTCTTCGAATTATCGGTTTAGTTTGGCCTACTAGATTGATCTTTCTTGCAATGGGAGAAGTGCTTAGCTTTGGGTTCAATCTTGCGGTGTCCTTTCCCAGTGACAGTAGGGGCAGCAAGGAACGTATTGTATTGTTGCCATCGAGGATAAAAATATGGGGTTTATATCATATTGCTTGAGTTTATCCCTCTACATCATGTCATCTTGCCTAATGCGTTACTCCATTCTTATGAACTTAATACTCTAGATGCATGTTGGATAGCGGTCGATGTGTGGAGTAATAGTAGTAGATGCAGAATCGTTTCGGTCTACTTTTCACGGACGTGATGCCTATATTCATGATCATTGCCTTGGATATCATCATAACTATGCACTATTCTATCAATTGCTCGGCAGTAATTTGTTCACCCACCGTAATACATGCTATCTTGAGAGAATCCACTAGTGAAACTGATGGCCCCCGGGTCTACTTTACATCATATAAGTTTTCAATCTACAATTCTAGTTTACTATTTATCATGCAATCTTTATCTATACCCCAAAAATACCAAAAATATTTATCTTATTATCTTTATCAGATCTCACTTTTGCAAGTGGCCGTGAAGGGATTGACAACCCCTTTATCATGTTGGTTGGAAGGTTCTTATTTGTTTGTGCATGTACTAGGGATTTGCGCGTAGTCTCCTACTGGATTGATACCTTGGTTCTCAAAAATGAGGGAAATACTTACGCTACTTTGCTGCATCACTCTTTCCTCTTCAAGGGAAAACCAACGCATGCTCAAGAGGTGGCATTGATCTTTAGCCGTGTGCGGTGCCCCCTCCACAGTTTTACACCTCGGTCATATCGTCGTAGTGCTTAGGCGAAGCCCTGCGCCGGTAACTTCATCATCACCGTCACCATGCCGTCGTGCTGACGAAACTATCCCATGGCCTCAACTGGATCAAGAGTACGAGGGACGTCACCGAGCTGAACGTGTGCAGATCGCGGAGGTGCCGTGCGTTCAGTACTTGGATCGGTTGGATCGCGAAGAAGTTCTACTGCATCAACAGCATTACTAAACGCTTCCGTTTTCGGTCTACGAGGGTACGTGGACACACTCTCCCCGCACGTTGCTATGCTTCTCCTAGATAGATCTTGCGTGATCGTAGGAATTTTTTTGAAATACTACGTTCGCCAATAGTGCCATCCGAGCCAGGCCTATGCGTAGATGTTATATGCACGAGTAGAACACAAAGTGTTGTGGGCGATAATATTCATACTGCTTACCTGTAACATCCCAAATTTTCAATTTGGAATGTTATACATAGGTCATCATATGCATATCATATTTTATTTGCATTTTGGTAGTGATCCTAAAAATTCCAAGCAACTCAAGGACCCACGGAGAGAGTTGGGGATTTTATTATTTTCATATTTGAAAATTTTCTCAAATATTGAAACGGGGATCATTTTGGTTTTAATTATTTTTCTCTCAAAAAAAATATTTCATATTAAAAATATATGAGAGGAGATAATATGACTTCTCCAAAACAAATGAAATATTGCAGGAAAAATATTAAAATCAAATAAATAATTTTATTTCGATTTTATCGCTATTTTGTTTGCATTAGAAAAATATGCATTTTTCAAAATTGCATTTTTAGGCTAAGAAATGTTCACTTTGTTCTAAATATTTTATTTAGACGGAGAAAATTGTTTTTGGCATTTTTAGATTTTTATTTTTATTTATTTAGAATTTTTCCCGACAGAATCTTATTTAAAAAACGAACCGACCTTGGGTCGTGCCCGAGCCGGACTCTGTCCGCGCTCAGGCCTTATAAGCCGTCGAGGCCCGCCCGAGCCGCCAGCCTGCCCGCGCCCCCAAACCCTAGCGCCAACGCCGCCGCACGTGCCGCCCGCTGCCGCCGACTGCCTGTTGCCGCGCCGCCGCATGCGCCGTCCGCCGTCGCCCGCTGCCACCGCCGCGGATCTCGCCGGATCCGCCGCCGTCGTTTTTTTCGGTTAGGTAAAAACCGATCGGTTTTCTTTTAAAAACCCTAGATCTATTTTATTTTTTTCGATTTTTATTCGGTTTAGTTATTTAGCGGACGTTCGTCCGTTTGTTCGTTTTAACGAACGTTGTTCGCTGGTTAGGTTCAGACAGCGAACGTTCGTTCGTTAGTCTTTTCTTTTTATTTTATTTTCGGCGAGGGACCTATCCACGATTACTTTTATCGCAGATTATCCCCTGATCTTCAAACCCTCGTAACTTTTCAACCGTTTGTCCAAATCCAGTGAAACCAACGCCAAAATCTTCGTCTCGAGTCCCTCTTTATCTTTAATCAACTTGAAAATGGTTTTGATAATTTAAAATTTGGTTTCAAGCAGATTTGAATTCGAAGTTCTTTTGACCGTAGTTTCAGTTCCGTAGCTCCGATTTGATTGATTCTTTTTGCAGATCGAATCTCTTCAGTTGGATTTTCAGATTCGATCTTATTATTTGAGTTTTACCCGTGCATCCTTGCTTGAGTGCTTATGTATGCTATTTTTTGTTTGCGATAGAATTTTCGGAGTGCGAAGCGTGCTACTACGAGTCTCTAGGTTTTGCAGATCGTCGGCAAGGCAAGTAACACATTGATCATACTCTTTTCATACCCAGTTTTTATGCATTAGTTACAATCCTCAAACATTGCATGATTAGGATGTGATAACTTGTGGGTATTGGGAAGTAGATGATGAGGTAGAACCTATTGTCCTTTTATTATCAAACCCTTGGGAGTTACTTCTACGCTATGCTTATATTGCCATGCTATGCTCGTAGACGTGGATTGGGTGTAACGCCCACGATGCGGCTATATCTCCCACGTGTCGAGGCACGACTTAGAGGCATAACCGCATTGTAGGTATTGTCGCAAGAAGGGTCATCTTCACACAATCCCATGTAATGAACAAGAATGGGATAAAGAGAGTTGGCTTACAATCGCCACTTCACACAATACATAAATTAATTCATACATCATCCAAAATCCACACATAGACCGACTACGGTCAAATCCAAATGAAAAGAAGATAACCCCAAATGCTAGATCCCCGATCGTCCCCAACTGGGCTCCACTACTGATCATCAGGAAAGGAAACATAGTAACAACCACGGTCCTCGTCGAACTCCCACTTGAGCTCGGTTGCGTCGCCTGCACTGGTATCGTCGGCACCTGCAACTGTTTTGGTAAAATCTGTGAGTCACGAGGACTGAACAATCTCACACCCGCGAGATCAAGACTATTTAAGCTTATAGGAAAGGATGGGGTAATGAAGTGGAGCTGCAGCAAGCACTAAGCATATATGGTGGCTAACATACGCAAATAAGAGCGAGAAGAGGAGCAATGCAACGGTCGCGAAGCTAGAAATGATCAAGAAGTGATCCTGAAACTACTTACGTTCATACATAACCCAAACCGTGTTCACTTCCCGGACTCCGCCGAAAAGAGACCATCACGGCTACACACGCGGTTGATGTATTTTAATTAAGTCAAGTGTCAAGTTCTCTACAACCGGACATTAACAAATTCCCATCTGCCTCATAATCGCGGGCACGGCTTTTGAAAGATAATACCCTGCAGGGGTGTCCCAACTTAGCCCATTATAAGCTCTCACGGTCAACGAAGGATATTCCTTCTCCCGGGAAGACCCGATCAGTCTCGGAATCCCGGTTTACAAGACATTTCGACAATGGTAAAACAAGACCAGCAAAGCCGCCCGATGTGCCGACTAATCCCGATAGGAGCTGCACATATCTCGTTCTCAGGGCACACCGGATAAGTCAAGCTACGAGTAAAACCAGGCCTCGAGTTTCCCCGAGGTGGCCCCGCAGGCTGCTCGGTTCGGACCAACACTCGAAGGAGCACTGGCCCGGGGGGGTTAAATAAAGATGACCCTCGGGCTCGCGAAAACCCAAGGGAAAAAGGCTTAGGTGGCAAATGGTAAAACCAAGGTTGGGCCTTGCTGGAGGAGTTTCAACCAAAGCGAACTGTCAAGGGGGTCCCATAAATCACCCAACCGCGTAAGAAACGCAAAATCAAGGAACATAACACCGGTATGACGGAAACTAGGGCGGCAAGAGTGGAACAAAACACCAGGCATAAGGCCGAGCCTTCCACCCTTTACCAAATATATAGATGCATTAATTAAATAAGAGATATTGTGATATGCCAAAATATCCATGTTCCAACATGGAACCAACTTCAACTTCACCTGCAACTAGCAACGCTATAAGAAGGGCTGAGCAAAAGCGGTAACTTAGCCAAACAACGGTTTGCTAGGAAAGGTGGGTTAGAGGCTTGACATGGCAATATGGGAGGCATGATATAGCAAGTGGTAGGTAGCGCAGCATAGCAATAGAGCGAACAACTAGCAAAGCAAAGATAGAAGTGATTTCGTGGGTATGGTCATCTTGCCTGAGATCCCGCAAGGAAGAAGAACGGGTCCATGAAGTAGACGAACCAACGTAGTCGAACGAATCCTCACAATCGCAACGATACCGAGAACTATCGAGAAGACGCCCAACCGGAAAGAAGGAAAAACAACATGGTAAACACACAATCATAAACATGGCATGATGCACAATCAAGTATGATGCATGTCCGGTTTAAATGAGGCATGGCATGGCAAAGTGCAACAAACAATACTACAAATTAAGTGGAGCTCAATATGCAATGAGTTGCATATTGAAGAAACACCACATTCGAATTATTTAGTTCGCTCTCGTTTAGGTACACAACAATATTAAATGTTGTTAAACATGCAAGAGGTGAAGCATAATAAAACTACACATCTATGCAAGTTTAAATGAGGGCGGAACAACAAACAACAATTCCGGAAAATCCTCATGTCCATATTTTAGATTTGGTACTGTTCTGTCCTAAAGCATATTTTAGAGTTGTTAAACATGCAAAGTAATGCTACCATGTTAACCTATGCATTTTTCCACCCCATTTACATATAAATTTTATTAAATTCGAAGCTATGGTTAATTAGTTATGAAAGAAATCATTTTAGCATGACATTTGAGCAAATTTAAACAAACAGCAATTTAAACATTTTAACATGGATGAAAGTGGTATATTATGAAACTAGGCAAAATTCTAAGAAAGTTTCACATATGAAGTTTTTACATATGCTGCATAGATCATGAGCTATTATATGCATGAAGCTCGGGGTCCAAACTGTAAATCTGTTATCTCAGGATAAATGCTAAAATCGCTGGACAGGAAAAAAAATGACGGGCTGAATAGCTGGGCGCTGGGCTGGGCTCTCACCATGGGGCAAGGCCCAGTCGGAGGTGAGGTGAGGCCGGAGGGGGGGCGCTGGGCCGAAGCAGGCTAGCTGGGCCGGATCTGGAGACGCGCTGCAAGGGCACGCCTTGCGGTCCACGAGATGGAGCGGGGGAGGTCGATGCGGTCAACGAGCGGGCGAGCGGAAAGCAGAGGAGGCCGAGGCGCCATGACAGGGGAACGGCAGCGACGGCAGGACTTGGGGGTGCCGGCAGCAGGGACAGGGCCCTGGCGGCGGGATCGGCCGAGAACAGGCAAGGGCGACGGAGGAAGGCGACGGCTTGGCGGTTGGTGTCCACGACGTTCGCTGTTGCCTGCAGAACGATGACAGGGGAATTCAGAGAAGAAAACGGGGAAGTGAAGAAGAAGGAGACGGCGAGGGAGATGGCATGGGCGCGACGGGGCCTGCCTGGGTTTGCCGGCGACAACGAGGACGGTCGTCGTAGGCGCGAAGGCGTGGCCGTGGTTGCCAGGGCGGCGAGGACGGCGGCGCGAGGTGGAGGAGCGCTCGGGTGCTGCTGCTGCTCCAGGCGGCAGCCATGGTTCCCTGCGAGGAACAACAGACGGGGAAGGCACGGTCAGGGAGGAGCAGCGTGAGGAGGGAAGGAAGAGCAGGGAGGAAGGGCACGTTCCTGTGTGCTCGGGGCGAGGGCGCCATGGACAGAGTGGAGGGGGCTTGAGCTCCTGGTTGCTGCTGGAGGACGAAGGGGTCCTGGTCGGTGGCTTCAATTTCCGGCGGGAGAAGTGGCTCGGGTCGAGGATGAGCTCCTGGCTCGAGGGATGGGGTGGATCGAGCAAAGGACGGGGATGGATCCCAAGGAAGAGGATCGGGGTGGCGGCGGCGCCGAGGAAAACGAGGGAGGCACGGGAGGATGGTGGTTGGCTGTGGGTGATCCCGATGGGGATTGAGCGGGTGGCGGCGCGATGGGACAAGAAGCCTACGTTTTAGGGTTAGGCCAATAGGACCACATATATAGAAAAGGAGGGCTAAGTTTGGACCCTCCGATTAAATCGGACGGTCGAGAAAAAATAGGCTAGGGAGTCCAATTAAGAAAACGGAGATGTTTTATAGATGTTTGGGGATGATCTGACTCCAACGGTCACGACCGCCCAGATCGAGTTCGGGGAAGTTTTTGGACGCGCACGAGAGGGGGTCTGAGAGAGGTCGACAAAGACAAGGGGCCTGACAAAAGGTCAACGGAGACAAAGCGAGGAGTGGCAACTACGAGCAGATGCAAGTTTTATGAAAACATGCGGATGCAATGCGGATGATGCGATGATGAATGCAACAAACAAATAAATACACCCAACGATAACGAAAAATATGGAAGCCGTCTGGAGCGTCGGTCTCGGGGTGTTACAACACTCCACCACTACAAGAGGATCTCATCCCGAGATCTAGGATGGCACCGGAGAAAAGCGGAAGAGAAGAGGTAAAACAAAGTTGCTTCTTTGACAAACAAGTGAAACCAACAAACCTTGAGAGGTTGAACAAGTTGAAGAAGAATACAATGGAGATGAACACAATTGAGAGAACTGCGGTAGAAAAAAGAAACAAGGAACACCATGTGAACCTTGGAGGTTGCAAAGCTATGAATGACGAGTATAATGGACAAGAAGGAATTGAAACCACTCTGGCTAAAATGAGATAAACAAGGACCAATGAAGAACAAATTCGGACATCACTCCGGTTGAAGAGATGCAAGACTTGATAAGATGAAAGAACTTGAATGAGAGCACAACACTCTGGTTAAATGGGTAAGCATGAAAATAATATGATCTTGGCAAAACGAGATGATGGGTGAAGAGAGCAACATCACAATGCCTCCGGAACGAAAGAATAGTAGCTAGTTTGTTGGGATAAAGGGACAGAGAAGAAAATGACAACTTCCACCACAATTGAATTTCAAGAGCATCCTTGCAAGGAAGGATTGAACGGAGTTCTTGGGAAACTAGCAACGAGAAGAAAAAGCTTGTAGTGGGCTTACGGAAACATCTCAAAATTATGAGGTGACAAACGGCCACTAACGAAAACCATTGATTTGATTGAGAGCACCAAAGAGATGAAAAACTTCTTCCACCAAGATGAGAAAGAGATAACTTGGATCATTGATAAGCACCATAATAGCAACATTCCTTAGGGAAGGCTTTAGGTGAAACATGACACAAGATAAATCCAACGAAGAGATTGGTGGATTTAAAATATCTCATTCTTGACAACATGTGAATCATGAAACGCGAACTCAAATTGTCAAGATGACATAACACCACCTCAAATGATAAGGTAGAACGAATTGCACTTTGGAATGCAGGAAGAAGAATATTTGAGCTCTTCCAACAAGAATCTTGAGAACACTTCAAGAATGAATTAAATCCTTGATGAACCACCATGAAGAAACTCCATGAAGAACTCCGGTAAAAAGGATGATAGAAAGAAAGAGAAGTTGAAAACACAAGGTGAAGCCTTGGAGTGATAAGATGAAGCTTTGAAATGATATAACCGAGAAAACTTGGAACTCCGGAAAGAAAGATGAACTAATGAAATCAAGAATTTTGATGAACCACCGGAATAAGGAATTGAATTTACTCGGTGAAACAAGAATAAGAATTACATTATGCTCATCCTTCACCAATTAAATTGATGACAAGCAATGGATTTGGCATACTACTTATTCTCGTAGAAAGGATTAAGATAGATATGGCGCAAACTTGGGAAGGTCTTCAACGAACCACCGGTAGGATTGGAAAGAACGAATGAATCTATATGATAACGAAGGAAGAGAACTCTTGAACGAACCACCGTAAGAGTTGAAAATGAACGAAGAAAAGATAAAGAAACACCGGGAAGGATTGGAAAACGAGCGAAGATACTTGAGAGATTAAGATATATGAGAACGAAGAGATCATGAACTGATTAGAGGATATTTGAACGATGCACCTGTAAGATTTGGAGAACGAGAGCTAAAAGCTGGAATGAATAATTATGACATGATGGCCTTCGGAGGAAAGAAATGGAAACAACTCATGAAATGCTCCGGATGGGTATGAAAAGAATTCTCACAATCGAAAACAATTATGAGAGGACGGCATCAAACTAGAACTACGCATCTTCAAGAGAACGGAGCAAGATTTAAGAGAAATTCTTCTTTGGTCTTCAAAATCCGAGAATGACGACGAGAAATACCACCATGAATTGTTTAAGCACTCCGAAATGAAAATTAGAAAGGTTGAACCAACGATGAAAAGAATTCGAAAGATCTTGGAGAAAGACATTTGACTGATGAAAATTCATTCTTACGTCAAACTTTGCAATGAATTTGAGAATAACTCCGAAAAGAATTAGAAGAGTCAGGTAAGATCCTAGGAAAAGACCTGTGGGTTAGGGCCCACTCAAAAGAAACACCATTGAAATGATTACTTGAAAAGGAGATTGCACCGGTTGAATTAAATGGCTTGAATGAGGTAACAACCTCGAAATAGTCAGAATTGATGCGGAGTGGAAACACGAATCTTCAGAGATATCTTCAGCACTTCGGAACAACTGAATAGCAAGCGGGGAATGATTAAGAGATATACCGGCATGAGAAAGAATTTGAAAGGAGGAAAGGGCTATAATCAACACTGAAAGCTTGAATTGAATCCACCGGAAAAGAAAACGAGTGAAGAGTGACGAACTTGATGAATCCTTTAGCATCTTCATAAGAAACACCGGGTAAAACATTGATTGAACAAAAAATGAAGAGACTTCACATCAATAAAAAGGATACTTGATTAAGAAATCTACGTCCTTGAGGAAAAAGGGTGGGAGGGAGGGAAAACAAAGGCAACTTGTGACGGATGAAACAAACGCCGTTGAGAAAACATAGAATTGACCTTGCGGATGTAGAAAAATGATCGGATCCACTTGAAGAGAAGCACGCCGGTTGGAAAAGAATTGACATGACAATCTCGATAATCAAGAAGGATTATCATCCCCATAGAAATATGAGAACACCGCTTAGGATAAGGTATGGAATTAACACTTGGCATTGAAGCAACTCGAATACCACAAAACAAAACAAAAACAAAGGATTTGGCTTGCAGAATAAGCCGGAACAAACATATGATAGAGATTTCGTCTGAAGTTTTCGTGGTGGGGCCCACACGGGCTCGATCGTACAGCACCATCATGTAAAAGGCAGTGCACATGACATACGAAGCGTCCCCGAGTCGGCATAGCCAAGGACTCTTTAAGACACTACAAGACCACTGTAAAACCAACCGTGGATAGGCGGACCACTAGACGTCGAACCCCAATCTCATATCATGCATCTGTCGGAAAGATATCCTATGAGCTACTTGAATTCCCACTTATAAACTCCCGAAACTTTCTGGTTATGCAATCAGGTGTTGGGGATATAGGGGACACAATATATCTCACCCAAACTAACAATACCTAGATCCAGCTGTATCCATCCTTCAACACATAACCAAGAAACCTTCGGAAATCATTTACCTCAACCTTCGAAAAGCATCCGTTATACGAGTTATGGCAATACTCCCGAACTCCCGCCCCAGTACTGGGTGGCGTCGAGGTGATCTCACCAACAACTGCATAAAAGAGATTTTCGATGTCGGCGAAACTCAGGTATTCCAGAACTTGAACGATAAAATTGTGACGACAACACCTCGGAGCTCAACTCCCCGGGACACTGCCACAACCCCTAAATGTCAGGAGGAACCAAGAACAATGTTCACGTCACAAAACCATCGGAACGATTCCAAGATACCCGCGTGATCCTAAAAACAATTTAGTGAAATTTGAGGAGAGAAAAGTCAAAACTTCTACGTCAGGAGGCCTCACCAGAGCGACGAATGGACTGAGGAGTAAAAAGAATCCTACTCTCCGATATATATAATCCTAAGACTCAAAACATTTTTGTTCTAGACTCAACAATGCCAGTGATTCGATCAAGCAGGGGGCTCCTAAGTCGGGGATGGCTCTGATTACCAACTTGTAACGCCCACGATGCGGCTATATCTCCCACGTGTCGAGGCACGACTTAGAGGCATAACCGCATTGTAGGTATTGTCGCAAGAAGGGTCATCTTCACACAATCCCATGTAATGAACAAGAATGGGATAAAGAGAGTTGGCTTACAATTGCCACTTCACACAATACATAAATTAATTCATACATCGTCCAAAATCCACACATAGACCGACTACGGTCAAATCCAAATGAAAAGAAGATAATCCCAAATGCTAGATCCCCGATCGTCCCCAACTGGGCTCCACTACTGATCATCAGGAAACGAAACATAGTAACGACCACGGTCCTCGTCGAACTCCCACTTGAGCTCGGTTGCGTCGCCTGCACTGGTATCGTCGGCACCTGCAACTATTTTGGTAGAATCTGTGAGTCACGAGGACTCAGCAATCTCACACCCGCGAGATCCAGACTATTTAAGCTTATAGGAAAGGATGGGGTAATGAAGTGGAGCTGCAGCAAGCACTAAGCATATATGGTGGCTAACATACGCAAATAAGAGCGAGAAGAGGAGCAACGCAACGGTCCTGAAGCTAGAAATGATCAAGAAGTGATCCTAAAACTACTTACGTTCATACATAACCCAAACCGTGTTCACTTCCCGGACTCCGCCGAAAAGAGACCATCACGGCTACACACGCGGTTGATGTATTTTAATTAAGTCAAGTGCCAAGTTCTCTACAACCGGACATTAACAAATTCCCATCTGCCTCATAATCACGGGCATGGCTTTCGAAAGATAATACCCTGCAGGGGTGTCCCAACATAGCCCATTATAAGCTCTCACGGTCAACGAAGCATATTCCTTCTCCCGGGAAGACCCGATCAGTCTCGGAATCCCGGTTTACAAGACATTTCGACAATGGTAAAACAAGACCAGCAAAGCCGCCCGATGTGCCAACAAATCCCAATAGGAGCTGCACATATCTCGTTCTCAGGGCACACCGGATAAGTCAGGCTACGAGTAAAACCAGGCCTCGAGTTTCCCCGAGGTGGCCCCGCAGGCTGCTCGGTTCAGACCAACACTCGAAGGAGCACAGGCCCGGGGGGTTAAATAAAGATGACCCTCGGGCTCGCGAAAACCCAAGGGGAAAAGGCTTAGGTGGCAAATGGTAAAACCAAGGTTGGGCCTTGCTGGAGGAGTTTCAACCAAAGCGAACTGTCAAGGGGGTCCCATAAATCACCCAACCGCGTAAGGAACGCAAAATCAAGGAACATAACACCGGTATGACGGAAACTAGGGCGGCAAGAGTGGAACAAAACACCAGGCATAAGGCCGAGCCTTCCACCCTTTACCAAATATATAGATGCATTAATTAAATAAGAGATATTGTGATATGCCAAAATATCCATGTTCCAACATGGAACCAACTTCAACTTCACTTGCAACTATTAACGCTATAAGAAGGGCTGAGCAAAAGCGGTAACTTAGCCAAACAACGGTTTGCTAGGAAAGATGGGTTAGAGGCTTGACATGGCAATATGGGAGGCATGATATGCAAGTGGTAGGTAGCGGAGCATAGCAATAGAGCGAACAACTAGCAAAGCAAAGATAGAAGTGATTTCGAGGGTATGGTCATCTTGCCTGAGATCTCGCAAGGAAGAAGAACGGGTCCATGAAGTAGACGAACCAACGTAGTCGAACGAATCCTCACAATCGCAACGATACCGAGAACTATCGAGAAGAAGCGCAACCGGAAAGATGGAAAAACAACATGGTAAACACACGATCATAAACATGGCATGATGCACAATCAAGTATGATGCATGTCCGGTTTAAATGAGGCATGGCATGGCAAAGTGCAACAAACAATACTACAAATTAAGTGGAGCTCAATATGCAACGAGTTGCATATTGAAGAAACACCACATTCGAATTATTTAGTTCGCTCTTGCTTAGGTACACAACAATATTAAATGCTGTTAAACATGCAAGAGGTGAAGCATAATAAAACTACACATCTATGCAAGTTTAAATGAGGCCGGAACAACAAACAACAATTCCGGAAAATCCTCATGTCCATATTTTAGATTTGGTATTGTTCTGTCCTAAAGCATATTTTAGAGTTGTTAAACATGCAAAGTAATGCTACCATGTTAATCTATGCATTTTTCCACCCCATTTACATATAAAGTTTATTAAATTCAGAGCTATGGTTAATTAGTTATGAAATAAATCATTTTAGCATGACATTTGAGCAAATTTAAACAAACAGCAATTTAAACATTTTAACATGGATGAAAGTGGTATATTATGAAACTAGGCAAAATTCTAAGAAAGTTTCACATATGAAGTTTTTACATATGCTGCATAGATCATGAGTTATTATATGCATGAAGCTCGGGGTCCAAACTGTAAATCTGTTATCTCAGGATAAATGCTAAAATCGCTGGACAGGAAAAAAAAAACATGACGGGCTGAATAGCTGGGTGCTAGGCTGCGCTCTCACCATGGGGCAAGGCCCAGTCGGAGGTGAGGTGAGGCCGGAAGGGGGGTGCTGGGGTGAAGCCAGGCTAGCTGGGCTGGATCTAGAGACGCGCTGCAAGGGCACGCCTTGCGGTCCATGAGATGGAGCGGGGGAGGTCGATGCGGTCAACGACCGGGCGAGCGGAAAGCAGAGGAGGCCGAGGCGCCATGACAGGGGAACGGTAGCGACGGCGGGACTTGGGGGTGCCGACGGCAGGGACGGGGCCCTGGCGGCGGGATCGGCCGAGAACATGCAAGGGCGGCGGAGGAAGGCGACGGCTTGGTGGTTGGTGTCCACGACGTTCGTTGTTGCCTGCAGAACGATGACAGGGGAATTCAGAGAAGAAAACGGGGAAGTGAAGAAGAAGGATACGGCGAGGGAGATGGCATGGGCGCGACGGGGCCTGCCTGGGGTTGCCGGTGACAACGAGGATGGTCGTCGGAGGCGCGAAGGCGTGGCCGTGGTTGCCAGGGCGGCGAGGACGGCGGCGCGAGGTGGAGGAGCGCTCGGGCGCTGCTGCTGCTCCAGGCGACAGCCATGGTTCCCTGCGAGGAACAACAGACGGGGAAGGCACGGTCAGGGAGGAG
This sequence comes from Aegilops tauschii subsp. strangulata, assembly GCF_002575655.3. NCBI lineage: Eukaryota > Viridiplantae > Streptophyta > Magnoliopsida > Poales > Poaceae > Aegilops > Aegilops tauschii. Next base: position 117,962,863 of record NC_053035.3, on the reverse strand, counting down.
CAGCGTGAGGAGGGAAGGAAGAACATGGAGGAAGGGCACGTTCCTGTGTGCTCGGGGCGAGGGCGCCATGGACAGAGTGGAGGGGGCTTGAGCTCCTGGTTGCTGCTGGAGGACGAAGGGGTCCTGGTCGGTGGCTTCGATTTCCAGCGGGAGAAGTGGCTCGGGTCGAGGACGAGCTCCTGGCTCGAGGGATGGGGTGGATCGAGCAGAGGACGGGGATGGATCCCAAGGAAGAGGATCGGGGTGGCGGCGGCGCCGAGGAAAACAAGGGAGGCACGGGAGGATGGTGGTTGGCTGTGGGTGATCCCGATGGGGATTGAGCGGGTGGCGGCGCGATGGGACAAGAAGCCTAGGTTTTAGGGTTAGGCCAATAGGACCATATATATAGAAAAGGAGGGCTAAGTTTGGACCCTCCGATTAAATCGGACGGTCGAGAAAAAATAGGCTAGGGAGTCCAATTAAGAAAACGGAGATGTTTTATAGATGTTTGGGGATGATCTGACTCCAACGGTCACGACCGCCCGGATCGAGTTCGGGGAAGTTTTTGGACGCGCACGAGAGGGGGTCTGAGAGAGGTCGACAAAGACAAGGGGCCTGACAAAAGGTCAACGGAGACAAAGCGAGGAGCGGCAACTACGAGCAGATGCAAGTTTTATGAAAACATGCGGATGCAATACGGATGATGCAATGATGAATGCAACAAACAAATAAATACACCCAACGATAACGAAAAATATGGAAGCCGTCTGGAGCGTCGGTCTCGGGGCGTTACATTGGGTTTGAGTGTATCCATGACAGATGTGAGATTGTTAATTAATGGTTAACATAAGGTGGCTACTTAAATACACATCTGGGTGGATTGGTTGCGGGCATCTCGAGAATCCAGTGTTGTCCTAGGATATCCCGGAGGACCCGTGTGATCATCCTACGGATCGCCACCCAGGCTCAAAGGGATCATAAGATTATTCATGCTAGAAACTTCCGTGTGCAGCCACAAGCTATTATGGGCTCTAGCATAGTTGAGTATGTTGCATGACCTCTTCCAATGGTAGGCTAGCAGATGAAGGGGGTGTAGGTTGGTACTGTCTACCTAGGGTTAGAGTTAATGCTTCTAAAAGACTATGTCTTGGTCATCCATTTCTCAAACACCATGTAGTGCGAGAAATCCAACGGAGGAGATCAAGTCTTGTGGGGAAAGGTGCGCAAACCTCTGCAAAGTGTACAAACTAATCATGGTTAGCCGTGTCCCTGGTTATGGACATCTTGAGTATCTGGTACTAGATTTATTGACTTGATCTCATCACTCTAAATTAATTTGTTGGGTTGTTAATTACTTTTAATTGTGATTGAGTTGGAGGAACCTTCTCAATGTTTCAACCACCATGATAGTTAAACAAAACATATTCCTTTGTTGTAGGGAAAAATTGGCTTTTCGCAAAAACCATTATAACCATAGAGCCTCCACCAGCCATATATGCATGTAGTGATAGCATTTATTCTGTTCATTGCTCTACTGTGTTATACTGCCAGCTTATTCCATGTGCTGACCCGTTTCGGGCTGCAACGTATCATGTTGCAGACTTTTCGGACGAGGAGTAAGGTGCGCTAGGTCGTTTGTCGTGCACTCAGCTATGCCGTTGGAGTTGATGGACTCACTTTATCTTCCAAGTCTTCCGTTGTTATCTTATTTAGATGGCCTTAAGCCATATTTATTATAATAAGTTCTCTCGAGACATTCGATGTAATAAGTGTGTGATTGCTACTCTGTTATAAATCCATTCAAGTACTGTGTGTGTCAGCATTACCGATCATGTATGCACAGAGATTTGACCGTTTGAGGTCGGATCGCTACATTACCAGCATGTCATACATTGATTCAGCGGTATTGTTGGATGAAGCGGCCCAGACCGACATTACATGACTGCATTCATGAGACTGGTTCTACCGCCGTGCTTCGCACACAGGTGGCTAGTGGGTGTCTGTTTCTCCAACTTTAGTTGAATCGAGTGTGACTACGCCCAGTCCTTGTTGAAGGTTAAAATAGCACACTTGACGAAATATCGTTGTGGTTTTAATGCGTAGGTAAGAATGGTTCTTGCTAAGCCCGTTGCAGCCACGTAAAACTTGCAACAACAAAGTAGAGGACGTCTAACTTGTTTTTGCAGGGCTTGCTGTGATGTGATATGGTCAAAATGTGATGATATATAAAATGTTGTATTAGATGATCATGTTTTGTAAAAGTTATCGGCAACTGGCAGGAGCCATATGGTTGTCGCTTTAATGTATGAAATGCAGTCACCATTTAATTGCTTTACTTATCACTAAGCGGTAGCGATAGTCGTAGAAGCAATAGTTGGTGGGACGACAACAATGCTACGATGGAGATCAAGGTGTCACGCCGGTGAGGATGGTGATCATGACGGTGCTTTGGAGATGGAGATCAAAAGCACAAGATGATGATGGCTATATCATATCACTTATTTTGATTGCATGTGATGTTTATCTTTTATGCATCTTATTTTGCTTAGTACGGCGGTAGCATTATAAGATGATCCCTCACTAAAATTTCAAGGTATAAGTGTTCTCCCTGAGTATGCACCGTTGCGACAGTTCTTCGTGCTGAGACACCACGTGATGATCGGGTGTGATAAGCTCTACGTTCACATACAACAGGTGCAAGCCAGTTTTGCACATGCAGAATACTCGGGTTAAACTTGACGAGCCTAGCATATGAAGATATGACCTCGGAACACTGAGACCGAAAGGTCAAGCGTGAATCATATAGTAGATATGATCAACATAGTGATGTTCACCATTGAAAACTACTCCATCTCACATGATGATCGGACATGGTTTAGTTGATATGGATCACGTGATCACTTAGATGATTAGAGGGATGTCTATCTAAGTGGGAGTTAATATGATTAATTGAACTTTAATTTATCATGAACTTAGTCCTAATAGTATTTGCACAACTATGTTGTAGATCAATAGCTCGCGATGTAGCTCCCCGTTTATTTTTTGATATGTTCCTAGAGAAAAATAAGTTGAAAGATGATAGTAGCAATGATGCAGACTCGGTCCATGATCTGAGGATTATCCTCATTGCTGCACAGAAGAATTATGTCCTTGATGCACCGCTAGGTGACAGACCTATTGCAGGAGCAGATGCAGACGTTATGAACGTTTGACAAGCTTGATATGATGACTACTCCCTCCGTCTAGGTGAATAAGTCATCTTAGGTTGTGCACCGTGACCAAGGAGGAGGGGAAAACGAGAGAACTTAATGTTTATTTGCTAATTAATAGCATTGCATGCAATGAACTAACCACTGCATGTCGTGTTTGGTAGTCTCAAGTCATTAAAAGCATGCACACCCACATCTCTTATTGGTTTATATGTCAAGAAACAAAAAACGAGGTAGAAGTTAATGCACCACACCTAAGTGTTTTGGGATTATTTGGTTTTCGTAAGATGACTTACACACCTAGACGGAGGGAGTACTTGATAGTTTAGTGCACCATGCTTTACGGCCTAGAATCGGGACTTCAAAAACGTTTTGAACGCCACGGAGCATATGAGATGTTCCAAGAGCTGAAATTTGTATTTCAGACTCATGCCCGAGTCGAGAGGTATGAGACCTCTGACAAGTATTTTGCCTACAAGATGGAGGAGAATACCTCAACCAGTGAGCATGTGCTCAGATTGTCTGGGTACTACAATCGCATGAATCAAGTGGGAGTTAATCTTCCAGATAAGATAGTGATTAATAGAGTTCTCTAGTCACTGTCACCAAGTTACTAGAACTTCGTGATGAACTATAATATGTAAGGGATGACGAAAACGATTCCCAAGCTCTTCGCGATGCCGAAATCAGCGAAGGTAGAAATCAAGAAAAGCATCAAGTGTTAATGGTTGACAAGACCACTAGTTTCAAGTAAAAGGGCAAGGGAAAGAAAGGGAACTTCAAGAAGAATGGCAAGCAAGTTGCCACTCCCATGAAGAAGCCCAAAGCTAGACCCAAGCCTGAAACTGAGTGCTTCTACTGCGAAGGAAATGGTCACTGGAAGCGGAACTGCCCCAAATACTTGGCAGATAAGAAGGATGGCAAAGTGAACAAAAGTATATATGATATACATGTTATTGATGTGTACTTTTACTAGTGTTCATAGTAGCCCCTGGGTATTTGATACTGGTTCAGTTGCTATGATTAACTCGAAACAGGAGTTACAAAATGAACAAAGACTAGTTGAGGGCAAGGTGACAATGTGTGTTGGAAGTGATTCCAAGGTTGATAAGATCACCATCGCACACACCCTTTACCTTCAGGATTAGTGTTGAACCTAAAATAAATGTTATTTGGTGTTTGCATTGAGCATAATATGATTGGATCATGTTTATTGCAATACGGTTATTCATTTGAGTCAAAGAATAAATGTTATTTTGTTTACATGAATAAAACCTTCTGTGGTCATACACCCAAGGTGAATGGTTTATTGAATCTCGATCGTAGTGATACACATATTCATAATATTGATGCCAAAAGATGCAAAGTTGATAATGATAGTGCAACATATTTGTGGCACTGCCGTTTATGTCATATTGGTGTAAAGCGCATGAAGAAAATCCATGTTGATGGGCTTTTGTAATCACTTGATTATGAATCACTTGATACTTGTGAACCATGCCTTATGGGCAAGATGACTAAAACTCCGTTCTCCGGAACAATAGAGCGAGCAGCTGACTTACTGGAAATAATACATACTGATGTATGCGGTCCGATGAGTGTTAAGGCTCGCGGCGGGTATAGTTATTTTCTGACCTTCACATATGATTTTAGTAGATATGGGTATATCTACTTGATGAAACACAAGTCTAAAACATTTGAAAAGTTCAAAGAATTTCAGAGTGAAGTGGAAAATCATCGTAACAAGAAAATAAAGTTTCTACGATCTGATCGTGGAGGAGAATATTTGAGTTACGAGTTTGGTCTTCATTTGAAACAATGCAGAATAGTTTCGCAACTCACGCCAGCGTAATGGTGTGTCCGAACGTCGTAATCACACTTTATTAGATATGGTACGATCTATGATGTCTCTTACTGATTTAACGCTATCGTTTTGGGGTTATGCTTTAGAGACGGCTGCGTTCACGTTAAATAGGGCACCATCTAAATCCGTTGAGACGACACCTTATGAACTGTGGTTTGGCAAGAAACCCAAGTTGTCATTTCTTAAAGTTTGGGGCTGCGATGCTTATGTGAAAAAGCTTCAACCAGATAAGCTCGAACCCAAATCGGAGAAATGTGTCTTCATAGGATAGCCAAAGGAGATTGTTGGGTACACCTTCCATCACAGATCCGAAGGCAAGACATTCGTTTCTAAGAATGGATCCTTTCTAGAGAAGGAGTTTCTCTCAAAAGAAGTGAGTGGGAGGAAAGTAGAACTTGATGAGGTAACTGTACTAGCTCCCTTATTGGAAAGTAGTTCATCACTGAAATCAATTCCTGTGACTACTACACCAATTAGTGAGGAAGCTAATGATGATGATCATGTAACTTCCGATCAAGTTACTACTGAACCTCGTAGGTCAACCAGAGTAAGATCCGCACCAGAGTGGTACGGTAATCCTGTTCTGGAGGTTATGTTACTTGACCATGATGAACCTACGAACTATGAGGAAGCGATGATGAGCCCAGATTCCGCGAAATGGCTTGAGGCCATGAAATCTGAGATGGGATCCATATATGAGAACAAAATGTGGACTTTGGTTGACTTTCTCGATGATCGGCAAGCCATCGAGAATAAATGGATCTTCAAGAAGAAGACTGACGCTGACGGTAATGTTAGTGTCTACAAAGCTCGACTTGTTGCGAAAGGTTTTCGACAAGTTCAAGGAGTTGACTACGATGAGACCTTCTCACCCGTAGCGATGCTTAAGTCCGTCCGACTCATGTTAGCAATTGCTGCATTTTATGATTATGAAATTTGGCAAATGGATGTAAAGACTGCATTCCTGAATGGATTTCTGGAAGAAGAGTTGTATATGATGCAACCCGAAGGTTTTATCAATCCAAAGGATGCTAACAAAGTGTGCAAGCTCCAGCGATCCATTTATGGACTGGTGCAAGCATCTCGGAGTTGGAATAAACGTTTTGATAGTGTGATAAAAGCATATGGTTTTATACAGACTTTTGGAGAAGCCTGTATTTACAAGAAAGTGAGTGGGAGCTTTGTAGCATTTCTAATATTGTATGTGGATGACATATTGTTGATTGGAAATGATATAGAATTTCTGGATAGCATAAAAGGATACTTGAATAAGAGTTTTTCGATGAAAGACCTCGGTGAAGCTGCTTATATATTGGGCATCAAGATCTATGAGATAGATCAAGACACTTAATTGGACTTTCACAAAGCACATACCTTGATAAAGTTTTGAAAAAGTTCAAAATGGATCAAGCAAAGAAAGGGTTCTTGCCTGTGTTACAAGGTGTGAAGTTGAGTCAGACTCAATGCCCGACCACTGCAGAAGATAGAGAGAAAATGAAAGTCATTCCCTATGCTTCAGCCATAGGTTCCATCATGTATGCAATGCTGTGTACCAGACATGATGTGTGCCTTGCTATTAGTTTAGCAGGGAGGTACCAAAGTAATCCAGGAGTGCATCACTGGACAGCGGTCAAGAACATCCTGAAATACCTGAAAAGGACTAAGGATATGTTTCTCGTTTATGGAGGTGACAAAGAACTCGTCGTAAATGGTTACGTCGATGCAACCTTTGACACTGATCCGGATGACTCTAAGTCACAAACCGGATACGTATTTATATTGAACGGTGGAGCTGTAAGTTGGTGCAGTTCTAAGCAAAGCGTCGTGGCGGGATCTACGTGTGAAGCGGAGTACATAGCTGCTTCGGATGCAGCAAATTAAGGAGTCTAGATGAAGGATTTCATATCCGATCTAGGTGTCATACCTAGTGCATCGGATCCAATGGAAATCTTTTGTGACAATACTGGTGCAATTGCCTTGGCAAAGGAATCCAGATTTCACAAGAGAACCAAGCACATCAAGAGACGCTTCAATTCCATCCGCGGTCAAGTCAAGGCGGGAGACACATAGAGATTTGCAAGATACATACGGATCTGAATATAGCAGACCCATTGACTAAGCCTCTCTCACAAGCAAAACATGATCAGCACCAAGACTCCATGGGTGTTAGAATCATTACTGTGTAATCTAGATTATTGACTCTAGTGCAAGTGGGAGACTGAAGGAAATATGCCCTAGAGGCAATAATAAAGTTGTTATTTATATTTCCTTATATCATGATAAATGTTTATTATTCATGCTAGAATTGTATTAACCGAAAACTTAGTACATGTATGAATACATAGACAAACAGAGTGTCACTAGTATGCCTCTACTTGACTAGCTCGTTGAATCAAAGATGGTTAAGTTTCCTAGACATAGACATGAGTTGTCATTTTATTAACGGGATCACATCATTAGAGAATGATGTGATTGACTTGACCCATCCGTTAGTTTAGCACGAGGATCGTTTAGTTTGTTGCTATTGCTTTCTTCATGACTTATACATGTTCCTATGACTATTGAGATTATGCAACTCCCGAATACCGGAAGAACACTTTGTGTGCTATCAAACGTCACAACGTAACTGGGTGATTATAAAGATGCTCTACAGGTGTCTCCGATGGTGTTTGTTAAGTCTGCATAGATCGAGATTAGGATTTGTCACTCCGATTGTCGGAGAGGTATATCTGGGCCCTCTCGGTAATGCACATCACTATAAGCCTTGCAAGCAATGTGACTAATGAGTTAGTTGTGGGATGATGCATTACAGAACGAGTAAAGAGACTTGTCAGTAACGAGGTTGAACTAGGTATTGAGATACCGATGATCGAATCTCGGGCAAGTAACATACCGATGACAAAGGGAACAATGTATGTTGTTATGCGATTTGACCGATAAAGATCTTCGTAGAATATGTAGGAACCAATATGAGAATCCAGGTTCCACTTTTGGTTATTGACCAGAGACGAGTCTCGGTCATGTCTACATAGTTCTCGAACCCGTAGAGTCCGCACGCCTAACGTTCGATGACGATCGGTATTATGAGTTTATGTGTTTTGATGTACCGAAGGTTGTTCGGAGTCCCGAATGTGATCACGGATATGACGAGGAGTCTCGAAATGGTCGAGACATAAAGGTCGATATATTGGAAGGCTATGTTTGGACATCGGAATGGTTCCGGGTGAGTTCGGGCATTTACCGGAGTACCGGGGGGTTACCGGAACCCCCCGGGGAGTCTATGGGCATTATTGGGCCTTAGTGGGAGAGAGGAGGAGGCGGCCAAGGTGGGGGCGCCCCCCCCCCCCAAGCCCAATCCGAATTGGGGTGGGGGCCGGCCCCCCTTTCCTTCTCCCTCTCTCCTCCTTCCTTCTTCTCCGACTCCAACTTGGGAAGGGGGAATCCTACTCCCACCGGGAGTAGGACTCCCCCCTTGGGCGCGCCATGAGAGGGCCGGCCCTCCCCTCCTCCACTCCTTTATATACAGGGGAGGGGGGCACCCCATAGACACACAAGTTGATTGTTTAGCCGTGTGCGGTGCCCCCCTCCACAAATTTCCACCTCGGTCATATCGTTATAGTGCTTAGGCGAAGCCCTGCGTCGGTAACTTCATCATCACCGTCATCACGCCGTCGTGCTGACGAAACTGTCCCTCAACCTCAGCTGGATCTAGAGTTAGTGGGACGTCACCGAGCTGAACATGTGCAGATCCCGGAGGTGCCGTACTTTCGGTACTAGGATCGGTCGGATCGTGAAGATGGACTACATCAACCGCGTTGCCATAACGCTTCCGCTTCCGGTCTACGAGGGTACATGGACAACACTCTCCCCTCTCGTTGCTATGCATCACCTAGATGGATCTTGCGTGTGCGTAGGATATTTTTTGAAATTACTGCGTTCCCCAACAGATACCTCTCCGAAACATGGAGTGACAAATCCTAATCTCGGTCTATGCCAACCCAACAAATACCTTCAGAGACACCTGTAGAGCATCTTTATAATCATCCATTTACGTTGTGACGTTTGATAGCACACAAAGTGTTCCTCCGGTATTCGGGAGTTGCATAATCTCATAGTTTGAGGAACATGTATAAGTCAAGAAGAAAGCAGTAGCAATGAAACTATAACGATCAGAATGCTAAGCTAACGAATGGGTCTTGTCCATCACATCATTCTCCTAATGATGTGATCTCGTTCATCAAATGACAACACATGTCTATGGTTATGAAACATAACCATCTTTGATAAACAAGCTAGTCAAGTAGAGGCATACTTGGGACACTTATGTTTTGTCTATGTATTCACACATGTACTAAGTTTCCGGTTAATACAATTCTAGCATGAATAATAAACATTTATCATGAAATAAGGAAATAAATAATAACTTTATTATTGCCTCTAGGGCATATTTCCTTCACCTGATGTATACGAAAATGTAGACTTATGTGAGGTATTGGAGTTGGAAAGTGAGGGGGTCTTTTTTTAATCTTCTCTAATGGATACATAAATTTGTACACTGAATCAGGCATGTGCGCGCGAGGGGGGGGAAGAGGAGAGAGACATTGACATTTTTCATGCTTTGAACAAATATTTTTTATTCGTAGCTTTCTTTTTTTGTGGCAGCGCGTGAGCATGGCGCATCGTGATAGAGCCCGGGATGAAGGGTGGGCCCAGTATAGAACATAGAGGTACTTGCACTAAGATAGAAAGACGGTTGCCACCCTTGTCCCTTGTTGTTGGCATGCAACGGCGGTGTCGATCACTAGCTCACTTAGAACACGAGTTTGTGGATTTTGTTATAAGGGTGACGGTTGAGAGTGAGCGGGATGGGGGTTGGGGTTGCCTGTTCAGTTGCGGCTGTCTGAGCTGAATAATTTTTCTACTTTAGGAAATGTAACAAATTGCATTTCATTAGAGACAACTTTGCAGCAAGTTGCATGAGCGAGCAGTTTATTTTTTTTCATCAAGTCGTACAGTTTGTGGTTAGGATAGAAAGACAAATGCATTAATTCGTTGCTTCAAGATTTTTTTTGCGGGGTGGTTGCTTCAAGAGTTAATAACGGAAACATGGCGTATCGGTTGCATGCCCAACAATGAACATCATATTTTTGTTTCTTGGTAATGCACGGCATTTAAATGTATGATACAACGTGCAATGGCTCAGGAGACATTCATCTTCCTTCTTGGCTCGAGGATGTTACGATCAGTGCATAGCTCGTCCCCCTTGACAGCGATGGTGGATCAATGTGAACATTGGAAGGGATTAGGGCGGTTGGTGAGGGGCTCCTCCTTGGCGGTCCGTGGGAAAGTACGGTCTGAAGAAGAGAGGACGCCATGGCAAAGGTGAGGTGGACGGCATCTGGTTTTAAAGGAGAGGGCCCCAACGAGAAATGTCCCGTTATGGTGGGTAATCGAGTGGAAGGGGAGGGCCGGCCAGAAAAAGAGAGGGGTGCGTCATGGGGTGGGGTTTTTGTGGGACCACGTGTTGGAGATAACATGATGGATAATACAGACAACCACATTTCTTCCCCACATATGAACTAGATTTGTGAGAGTCTGGACTGTCCAGGTGGTTGGATTTTTGTTGTGCGCCCGTTTGATGTCGGAACACGTCTGGACATATGAGGAAGAGATGAGCTTTGACCTTACAGACGACCTTAATCATTTGTTCGAATCATATGGACTGTAGCCCGTAGCAACGCACGGGCATTCTACTAGTGTATCTATGGATATGTATTTGTTATTCTAGATGTACATGTTTTTCTCTATAAAATTGGTCAAAGTTTATATGGTTTGACTTTTCAAAGAATCTATAGGCACTACATCATAGAACGGAGGGAGTATAATCAAATATAGATAATTAGTTCATTTGTGGTGTTTTAGTAAGAAATATACCAAATAGTTCTTCCACTGTTGGAGCAAATCCTAAACTACATTCCACCGGATATAAAAGGGAACGTGACGTCACTTCATCGTCATTGTGCCACTAATTTTAGGAACTGTTTGAGCATAAAAACATGAGCGAGACGAGTAAAACTCCGCGTGAAATACTACTCCCCCTGTTCGCAAATACAAGATGTTTTTTTTTAACTGAATCAAATGTATATAAACACGTTTTAGTGTGCTTGAACACTATTTCAGTTCGTATATAGTCCATATTAAAATATCCAAAACATCTTATATTTATGAACGAAAGGAGTATTAAATAGTATTTTCTCCATTTCATAATATAAGAACGTTTTTTTGCGAGAATAACTTCCAATCTATTCATCACCTATGAAGGTAGTACAAAGAACACCAGAAGTAAAAATACATCTAGGTCCATAGACTACCTAGCGACGACTACTAGCACTGAAGTGAGCCGAAAGCGCGCCGCTATCTTCGCCCCTCCCTCGTCGGAGCCGGGCAAACCTTGTTGTAGTAGACAGCCGGGAAGTCATCGTGCTAAGGCCTCATAGGACCAACACACCAGAACAGCATCTGCCACCAATGAAGAGAAGCGTAGATCAGAAGGATCCAACCTGTACACACATGAACACAGACGAACGAAGACAAGATCCACATGGTTCCACCGAAAACAAACGCCGACCGAATCTAGCGAGATCCATCGGAGACAAACCTCCACCGGGACGGGAACGAGGCAAGGAGAACCTTATTCCATCCACAGAGAGCCGTCGCCGCCTCGTCTCTCTGAGCAGGACACAAACCCTAACAAAACTCAAAAGAGTATGAAAAACGGAGCCCTCCCGCCGGCAGGGGCCGGGATCCACCACGCCTCCATGGCCTAAGACCACAGAAGATGAGGTAGACCGGCGGCGGCACCGGCGGGAGGCACGAGAAACCCTAGCCAAGGGTGTTCTTTCTTCCCGTGAACGTTTTTAGGACGGAGTAAGAAAAATAAGAGCGTTTAGATCACTAGTCAAAGACATCTAAAAAAATATTGCTCTCATAGGAAAGCAACAGAGTGTTTCATCATTGCCTCACTGGCCTCAGTTCCAAGATCAAATGTCTTTTTGAGATTTGATAAAATAGAATAAACTCAATTACTCTGATGAAATGATCAGGTTCTGGGATGATTTTCGGAGCCTTCACAATTTAGGGGCTAGGATTGGGAGTTGAAGCAGTTTTTTTAACATAGCACCTAAAACTATTATGGGCCTTGTTGGAGATGCTCTTATAGTTGCTGGGCCGTGTTGGCGAGACCCCATAATGGGCGATTTTTGCGTCAAATTGCCGGGAAATCGCAAAGAGTACTTTGTGGAGGGTTCCCTATGGAACCATATTGCTTCCTCAGTTTTTTCTTTTGCTTTTCAGACCAGCTGCTGTATTTTCCTTCAAAACTAAAGAGTATGTTTGTGTGTTATGAAAAATGTTCAGAATTTATTTAAAAACTATTCACTAGTTTCAAATAAACCCAAATGATAAATGTCACACGTGTGGCACGAAATAATCCCGCCTTAAGATTTTACAACTAAAGTTGTCATTCGAAAAGAACAGGTCAAACCAAAATAAAATAATAATACTTGCCATCCAAAAAAAAAGTTGCCATCCTCGCTTCACTAAACATGCCATCAAAAATGTTCAGAGTTGCCATGTGTTTGTGATACACGTCTAGCACTTATTAGGGTCCAAAATAAATGCTGAAAATGTACACAGTAGTAAAAACTTTGTAAAACTTATTTTTTTTTCTAATTTAAATAACATGCACAAATTTTTAAAAAAAATTGTAGAAATGAAAATATCCACAATTCTAGAAAAGTGATCGTGATTTTTTTAACTTCCTAAAATTTGAAAACATTTGAATACTGTACAAATTTTTCACAAATTAAAAAAAGCTTGGTCACTACTTTGTAAGAAAAAATAAAAAATGCAAAACTAAAAGGAAATGATAAAACCTGAAAATAAAACCGATATAAAAACCGGTACTAAAAAGCAGAAAAAGAGTCCGGAGAACCAAGAAAACTGCTACCGCTCGATCGATCGCTCAATTTGTGCCGGTCCATGCTTGTGAGACCTACATATCACCTATAGTCTCTTACAAAGTGGGCCGGCCCAATATAGGTTGCTTCGAACCTTCCAAGTGGTAGTTTTGGAGCAGTTTTGGGAAACTTTAGACGGTTTTAAGAAGATTTCGTCCGGGTTTTTTTTTCAATGTTGGCTTTATGAATTTTTTTCCTTTTTTTTGTTTGTTTTTAGTTTTATTTTGTCTGTTTTTTCAAACACACGTTAAAATTATATTATACATTAGAAAAAATTAGACACATGGGAATTCAGAAATATTTTGAGTTTCTTGAAGACCAAAAGCAAAACGAACCTTCAAAATGAACGAATAGGGGGGGGGGGGGTATCTTTCCCTAAATCCTTCTCCCCTGCATGCTATTCTCATGTTCCCCCAAAGGGCGGTATCAATACGGCAATCCGAAAGCTTGTTATCAAAGTGGTCTCTTCTCAAAAGCTTATCTGCCAGATGAAAACAAGTTCGTGGTAACAGGTGCCGCTGAGATCCTAGTTTGATTGTTGGTGCCAGACTAGTTGAACATTTAAAAATTTATTAAATATATGTTAGATTTTTTTTGAATAAATGTTGAATATTTGTTAAATGCACACTGAAATTTTTTATATGCACGGTGAATATTTAAAAGTACATGTTGAATATTTCTTAAATGCACGCCGGACATCTTTCAAATGCACAGTGAACAATTATATAATACATAGTGAGCATTTTTAAATACATTTTGAGATTTTTTTAGTACATGTGGAATATTTGTTAAATAGACGTTGAACATTTTTCAATAGCACAGTGAACAATTTCTAAATACAAATTGAACATTTTTTAAACACACGCTGAACTTTTTTCAAATGCACGTCGAACATTCTTATAAATAGACAATAGACTTCTTTCAAAATATGTTGAGCAATTTGCAAATACAGGGTGACTAATTTATGATTACCATTTTGTAAATACATTGCAAAACATCTTTGAAAATACACGGTTGATCTTTTTTAATTTGCGATAATTTTTAAAAAATAGATGCCATTTTTTAACAAATACTCTAATATTTTTAAATAAATGATAAGATTCCCTACCTACGTTTTTTTGGGGGCAAAAGACCTACCCACGTTACAGTTGATTTGGCGCACTGTGGACTGATGCTTGTTGTTGTTCATCACACATGTGTGTGATACAAGGTGTCGATTGCCCTTTTTTAAGTGGCATGATGGTCCTTACAGTGAGTTCCTCACACATCTGCTAGGTGACCCGTGTGGTGTTGTGATCCGTTTGAAGACTGACGTGAGGAAGATGAAGATCGAGAAGCAACAAATAGAGCATTTGGATGGACGCCAAGTCAAGTCTTGGTGTTGCAGATGTGTTTGCCCTTGATTTGCAAGGTAGACATGTTGAAGAAATGGCTGCAGTGAAGAAGCAATTTGAGAAGATGAAGATGAACTTTCAAGTTGTTATCTTTTTGTTGTTTCATGTGTTTGACTTACATGCATACAAGTGATGATGTTGATATTGTGTTCACAGATGTGTGCTTGATTTCACTGAAAATGAATGTCCAGATATGTGTGCAAAATGATACTGAATTTTGTTTTGTGTAATTGCATCTGAATTCCTATGAATTTGTGGTGACGCGGACATGTGGAAATTCACATAAAAATGCTACTTCAATTTTAGATTATAGATAGGTGGTTTCGGCAAATTTCAGATATGTGTGCACATATGTGCAGAGATTTAGAGAGGCACATATATGTAGAGATTCAAAGATTTAGAGTGCAATAGTTTCAAATTTGTGCACTAATTAGTTCAAGTGGTTGTCGTGCACTGGACAGACGTCTGGATGATTCGCATGCCGCGTCGATATAACCCCACTCTCCACCATCCCCACTCCCCATTCTCCACTCTCGACTCCCCACTCTCCACTTTCCACTCCCGAAAGCCTCATAGAGACAACCGTCGACCACTGCCCGCCATGGAGAACAACGTAACTTGGCAGCACGAGGAGTTGACCGGCGAAAATCCCGTGTTTCATGCGGAGTTGGGAGGGGATCTCCCATTGGTTCCAAACCACGCACGGGGTCTCATCGATGTGATGAGTCGACGAAGAAGGCTCATGCCTTCCCATGAGGCCAAGGAGTTCCTCAGGCGGCGATTCTGCTATGGGCCACGCGTGACACCAGATCTCCTAATTCGGCTAAACGCGTGAGGTTGTGGATGTATCGCTCCATCGTCCTCCCATCATAGCCAGATCCACACCGTGTCGCGTCGAGGGTGAAACGCGTCGTGGACATGGTGATTGCCTTGCTGGCACCAGTCAACCCCCACTTTCAGATCCGCACTATCCCAGCGCGAGTCGTTGTTGTTGCTGACAACGAGCGGGACGAGATGCACATCCCGGTTGTTGCGCTGGTCGTGGACGGTAATAAGGAGAATCCTATCGACATGGTCAACATGGATTTTGATGTTGTTGTCGTTGTGAAGAAGAATGCTGAGGAAGAAGACGAGGCGGTGGTGGTGTAGAGTGTTGTGACAAAGAAAAGGAAGGGTGTGAAGGAGGGGGTGCGCTGCTCTCCGTGCCTGATGCATGTGCGCCGCTCTGAGAAGGGTGGTCAGTAAATGAGCATGAAGATAGAAGATGTGTAGGACTGACGATATAAAGATGGACGACTTTTGGGGACTGAGGATATGAAGAAGTGATGTTAGGTATGCTGTTAGTTCAGCATATAAGTTAGTATAAGTTTGGTCTGAAGATGTGTTGTTAGGTATATTTGCCATGTTGCTATATAAATTCAGTGATGTTGCTACAAAATCAGTGATGCTGCAATATGATATGCCCATGTGCTATTTCTCAGTTGCTACATATGGAAACTATGCACTTTAGTACAATGCCAAAGATAAAGCACAACATTTAAAAAAAAAGAATGTTCCATGAAAAGCCGATCACTTTCCTCCACATAAATGACAACACAATCACCATTAGCTGTGCCACTCTCCATCTTCCGCACTGATGAATCATCACAAAAACAAAGCGACCCATCTTCCAATGATTTGGTAGGAACTAGCCAATGTAGTTTGTAGCTACAATCCCCTCTAAAATGCTCTCTTTCCACATGATACATAGCTTGTGCATATGACAAAATTGCTTCATAATCCATTTTGGCTTTCTCAACAGGAAACTCTACCACCAAACCATCTGCATACTCGAGCATACCCCCCAGTACTACAAACCTTCGGAAGTAGTGCAACCTGACAATGAGACCTTCCAAACCATCTGGTGGATCATCAGCACCACCTGCACACAAAGATCACATTTAATCAATATAATCTATTCTGCACAAAAAAGTGCATCCGGAGGCGTCACTTTTGAAGAATTTGAACTCTTGGTGCTGCCTACGCGGTGGTTTGTGTTGCAACTACATGGTTTTAATCACCGTAGCGGGATCTTTTTTCTTCTTCCTTTCTGTTGTAAGGTTGTGTGCATCCATAATGTCTATAGAGCATTTCGTTGTTGCAGAGGCTGGGTGTAATTGGTATCTTCACGATATTAACATATTCCCTTTGTCAAAAAATATAAATTTTGTCTGAAATCAAACTTTGTGAAGTTTGACTAACTATATAAGAAAAATTATCAACATTCACAATATGAAATCAATATCTCTTTTTTAGATGCATCATGAAATTAATTTTTATACTATATAACTTTTGTACTGTAAATGTTGCAATTTTAGATAAATTTGGTCAAACTTATTTATGTAGTTTGACTTCAAACAAATTCTATACACAGAGTAAAAGCGGAGGGAGTACGTTATTCTAGCTAGGAGCTGTAGTCTCAGGGTGCATATGAGCAATCGATGCATGTGAGCAAACAAATTTTGCAGACGTTTTCTTCCTTTTTCTTTTTTGTTTGTTTTTTGTTTCTCTCTGTTTTTGGTTTCATTTTCTCTGGTTTTTTTCAAACACATGTTGAAAATTTTATTATACAATAGAAAAAAATAGACACATGTTCTTGAAGACCAAAAGCAGAACGAACCTTCAAAATGAACGAATCATTATAAAAAGATGTATCTTTCCTTAAATCGTTCTCCCGTGCATGCTATTCTCCTGTTCCCCAAAGGACGGTATCAATACGACAATCCGAAAGCTCGTTATGAAAGTAGTCTCTTCTCAAAAGCTTATCGGCCAGATGAAAACAAGTTCATAGTAACAGGTGGCCGTTGAGCTCCTAGTTTGACTGTTGGTGCCAGACTAGTTGAACATTTAAACATTTGTTAAATATATGTTAGATTTCTTTGAATAAATGTTTAATATTTGTTAAATGCACACTGAACATTTTGTATATGCACAGTGAATATCTAAAAATACATGTTGAATATTTGTTAAATGCACATTGGACATTTTTCAAATGCACGGTCAACAATTATATAATACATAGTGAACATTATTAAATACATTTTGGAATTTTTTTAGTACATGTTGAATATTTGTTAAATAGACGTTGAACATTTTTCAATAGCACACTGAACAATTTCTAAATACAAACTGAACATTTTTTAATCACATGCTTAACTTTTTTCAAATGCAGTCGAACATTCTTATAAATACACGGTAGACTTCTTAAAATATGTTGAACAATTTCCAAATACACGGTGACCAATTTTTAATAAATGCTTACCATCTTGTAAATACATTGCAAAACATCTTTGAAAATACACGATTGTTCTTTTTCAATTTGTGATAATTTTTAAAAAATAGATGATTGTCATTTTTTAAGAAATACTCTAATATTTTTTAAAATAAGTGGTAAACATTTTTTATCACACTATTATACCTTTCCAAACATACGAGCACTTTAAAAGGTATATTAAAAAAGGTTCAACTTGCATTTGAAAAAACAGGAAAATAACATTTTCTAGTGAAACATGTGATCGTATATCTCTAATATCTAATCTACAATAATAATAATAATAATAATAACAACAATAATAATAATAATAATAATTAACAATAACATAAGTTTCCATTTCACCTCTCTTTCGTCCGACGTACATTATATACGGCCCACTCTTTCCTTCTCTTCTTTGATTGTTTTTCTCTCATCTCTGATTTTTTTTCTTCCATCCATTCTCCCTAAAATAGAATCAATTGTCTCATGTTTTATACTTCTTACCAAAATAAAAACATATTTATTTGATAATTCATTAAATTCTCACCAAATAAGTGCTTATCAATAAAATGACAGGAAAATCATGGTGATTGCGTACAAAAATTTGATAAGATTTTAGTGCATCGATGTAATAAGAGACGTGCAATCATGAACTATTCTATTAGAATATTTATACTTCCATTGCAACGCACTGGGAATTGTCTAGTCTTTAGAAAAAAAGATAAGATTCCCGCCATGCTTTTCTTGTTTTGTTTTTTTAGGCAAGAAGACCTACCCACGTTGCAGCGCTCCGTTCCGCTCGGTTCAAAGAACTGTCCGGACGTTATCATCTGGCTGGTCCAGAACTCGATCGGTCCTGCAACCCAAAACTGACCGCCTCTCGCTCCATCTTGTCTGCCAAACCTAGGGTTCCACCGCCGCCGATCGCTTGACATGCGCAAACGATGTCAATCTCAACAGTGGCCTGTCCTGGAGCAGAGGGTCGATCTCTTGACGCACACGATGTCGATGGCCGACCTCAATCCATCCATGCATGTATGTGCAACACTTTCTCGACGACGGCCGGGCCGATGCCGAGGACGATCCTCTTGGACTGCATCGCTGTCGTTGCCGTGTCCAACTGTTGCACACCGCGTCCGGCACCGCCACGCCCGTGCCCTCCGCGGCCAGCTCCATGCCGCCTGGTACAAAGTTCATCGCGTCACCTATGAGTCCCAGACCTCGTCGTCGCCAGCCATCGTCTTGTCCGTCACACCCAGCTCCTCCACGACCCGCCTGAACAATGGTGGCGTGAGCACAAGAATCCCTGCGTGCTGTCGCCCGCCGAGCGAGTCATGCACGTACACCATCACCATGGTTATGAGGCCCTGTACGTGGGCAGGGCACTGCTTGACGGTTCGTTCCATAGTATGTACACGTACAAGATGATTATGTAGTCGATTACAGGATATTTTTGCTACTCATTTTTACTTACTCAGATTTCTCAATGCAGCATTGTATCAAGGAGATGAACTAAACAACGAGGAGGTTACCCTACCAACTGTCATGGCACTTGTCAACAGGACAAACGGGCCCTCACGCACTACGTCGCCCAATCCCACCTTGTAATTAACCTTCTTGCTTCTATTCACCCATCCATCTAACATAAATTTTGCTACTCCCTCCATTTACTTATACAAGGCCACTATGAAAAATACACTTTGCATCTATATAAGGCCACCAACAGTAATCAAGATAAAAGTTAATGATATTTTCTCAAAATAGTAACCTATTTAATACTTGAATGCATGCAATCATAATGACACTCCAATCAACTTTCTATCCTTCCTTGCATGCATGCGGTGTATTAATAATCCCACTAAACGATAAGAAAAGCGGGTTTAAAAAGCAAGACACTAAATTTTACCTTCGTACCTGTAATATGAGTTTGTGGCCTTGTATATAAAAATGAAGGGAGTATACCTGATTACATACATGCACCATGCACGGATCTTGCATTCCTCGTAAAAGAAAGATGTTGCATTATGATCACAAATATAGGCATGTTAGAGTATCTGCAAGTACCACATATTTCCAAGGTCTAATTTTTCTACATTTATACCAGCTATGCGCCAAGAAATTTTTCTACATCTTTTTCAGATGCCAATTTTTCAGGATGCAGATGTGATCGTATTTTGGTGCACTAATCTGCATGCTGATTCGGCGCTTGACATACCTTGGCTTTGCAGGAGGCTTGAAGGATGGTGAGATTGGATGTACCATTAACGGTGACGGGGAGCATGTATCTGGGAGACGAAGATAATTGCTAGGTGAAGATTTTTTCTACATTTATACTAGCTATGCAACAAGAATTTTCTTTACAATTTTCTCCGACGCCAACTTTCTAGGATGTCGATCTGATGCATATTTTGGTGCATTAATTTGACGCTTGACGCATACTTTGGTTTTGCGAGAGGGTTGGATAATTGTGAGGTTGGATGTACCATTAACGGAGATGGGGAGTATGCATTGAGGAGATGAAGAGAATCAGTGGAAGAAGAATAAGATGAAAGAAGAAGTGGAGGAGTGATTTAAACGTAATGGTAAGTCCATATTTTCTTCTTTATCTGCGTGAGGATTCTAATTTTGTATTTTAATATATTTGTGTTTGACTAAATTAACGTTGACAAGTAGAATTTGTATGCCCCGTTATAATGCACCGGCAATTGCATATATATTATATTACTACTTAAAAATACTAAGGTTTCAGTTCCCCTCGACCTTCGTCTGCCTCTCCCATTTCACATCCTCCGTCGTCCCGTTCCTCTCTTCCCCCGCTCAATTTTCCATGAGGTAAAAGAACTGGCACAATGAAAACAATGGCCGGTGGAACCCACCACACATGCATCTATGTTGCCATCCCCAACCCTTGATCTCTTCTCCCCCCCCCCCCCCCCCTCGATTGTCACCGACGCTATCGCCCCACAGTTCCCACGCGGCCTCCCTCGGTCTCCTCTCAAGGCACCCCGCAATGACACCGCCCTGCGGTCTCCATCGGTGTTCATCTCAGCCTCCCCGGTCCTCGTCGCGGCCTCTCGTGACATCGATTCTGGGTCGCACATCAAGGGCTCTGTATCTCATGCACGCCATTTTCCCTAGGGGAGACATACTATTTTCTCCTCAACTTGGATCTTCTTTTGATTAATGGCGGTTTAGTTCTAGGGATTTCCTATCGATTGGGTTGATCTTGCTTTTTTAGGTGAAACAGTAGGTGATTTAATTGTAAAGATGCTGGATGTCTTGCTATGAGGGCGTGACATTACTAAGATTTTGATAAAACTATGCTGCTAAACTAAGCCTTGCAGTTTCTAAAAAGTCACAAACTCTTTCTTAAATAATATGATAAAAAAAATTGTAGTTGTCCCAAACAATCTGGTACCTTTTTCTAAATATTAAATAGAGGCTAGACACGCAACAATCTTGCTTGCTATACCTATATCACAGACTATGCAAAGCATATTGCTAGTGGACTGCAGCGAACAAGTCTGAAAAATGTATAGATGTGTACTAAAATAAAATACTACCTCCGTTTCAGTTTACAAGTCCTGCGTGTATACCTAGGTTGCCAATTGTATCACCATAATATAAATTATATAACACAAAAATTATACCTTTTGAAAGTAGAAACTCCGAAGATTATGTTGGTATATTTTTTGTAGTATATGATTTGTATTAGGTTGGTCAAATTGACGAGTTAGGGATACGCGCACGCCTTGTAAACTGAGAGAGAGGTAGTACATTGAGGGATGTCAGAACTGACTCTAGTTCCTGTTTGTGTAAGGCAAGCGTGATGTAATTGAAGATGTACTCGAGTGCATGATTGACGTCATGAAAGTTGGGCACTGCGTCCATTGGCACGGGCATAACCTCTTCGTCGGTGATCGATAGTTGGTGAGGGACGAGATGCGAGCGAGGCCTGGTGAACGATGGTTGGTGAAATAGAAGGACGGCTGATTTATTAGGTAGTTTTGCCTTTGTGAAAAGCACGCATATAATTCTTCCATCTGTGCATGATTCCAATTCAAAACCTACCAAGGTACTCCCTCCGTCCGATACTTATCGGAGGAATGGATGTATCTAGACGTAATTTAGTTTTAGATA
This sequence comes from Aegilops tauschii subsp. strangulata, assembly GCF_002575655.3. Classification (NCBI taxonomy): domain Eukaryota; kingdom Viridiplantae; phylum Streptophyta; class Magnoliopsida; order Poales; family Poaceae; genus Aegilops; species Aegilops tauschii. The sequence continues at coordinate 117,940,967 of NC_053035.3, read as the reverse complement.
CACCCATTTTCATCTATTTCTCCGACAAGTATTTCCGGACGGAGGGAGTATAATTTTAGAACATACATTTCTATTATTAATACTACGACAATGCTTGATTGGATTCCATCTTGCACGAGCCAAAAGAATCAGCATCGTATCATAGTTTAGGAAAAGCAATTAACGAAATAATTTCCTACTTAATGTGTTTGTAAACAAAAAGATTTTTTTTCTTTCCTTTTCATACTTCACGTGTCGGGTGTGTTCATAATATGTCAATGCTTGATTTTGATTCCATCCCGCACTAGCCAAAAGAATCAACCTTGGATCGTAGTATAAGAGAAAACAATAATGAAATGATTTCCTACTTCACATGCTAGTGACAAAAAAGGAAAGAAATAAAATTAAGCATTGCCGAACATGCCCGAAATGTGAAGTAGGAAAAGGAAATTCTACCGTTCCTTTTTGTTTACAAGCACGTGAAGTAGAAAATTATTTTGTTAATTGTTTTTCTTAAACTATAATCCGACGATGATTTTTTTGGTTCGTGCAGAATGAAACATGTACGTGCTAAAATTATACTTTGGAAAGTTTTGAATCAGAATCACGCAAGGATGGAAGAATTGTATGTATTGTTACCTAAAAAATTGGGCATCAATCAATACCCTTGGACTCTTCATCATATATTATGATTCTCCTATTTCACCACCTGTCGTTTACTGCTCCCTCGCTGGCATCTCGTCCCTCACCAACTATCGATCTTCCATAATGGTTGTGCACGTACCAATCGAGGTTTTGCCCACACCAATGGAGGCAGTGCCCAACTTTCATGGGTCAAACATGCAGTCGAGTACATCTTCAGTTATATCATGCTTGCTTCAAACAAAAAGGAATTAGAGTTAATTCTCACAACCCTCAATATACTTTATTTTATTTTACATCTATACATTTTTTGTACTTATTCACTACAATGCACTACCACTATGCTTTGTACGCCTCTAGATATAGATATAGACAGCAAAATTCTTGTGTGTCTAGCCTCTGTTTATCACTCTGTTCTACAGAGCTAACATATTATTTATAAAAGGTACCAGATTGTTTAGGACAATTCCAAAAGAATTTGTATCATATTATTTTAGAAAGAGTTGGTGCCTTTTTTAGAAACCGTAAGACTTGTTTGGCAGCACAATTTTATCAAAACCTTAGTAATGTCACACCCTCATAGCACATAGCAAGACATCCAACATCTTTACAATTGAAGTTGCTAAAAAGGCCTAATTGATTTGCTATAGAACACGATCATAGCTATTAAATTTGATGAGAGGATAATTTCATTTCCAGAAAACAACAATTGTGAGATAAATTTCGCATGAAGAATTTTGAAGATATGCATAGAAATAAGCATAACATTGTTCAAACAATGAATACAACAGCTCTGAATAACTATGCTGACAATTTATGCATTATGTTCAAACACTACAAAAAAGGAAATAGTATGAAATAGCTTGAACAGTCAAATGATCATAGACACCTGATGGAGTGAGACAATCTTTGCCGTTTCCATGTTGTACACCACAAAGAATGCTACATGTTGAGAGGTGCTTCGAGTTAACCGCAGAAAATACATAAGCGGTTGCAATTAGATGACGACGAGATGCCAACTAGATACTAAGAAAATACATTTACCCCTGTTAATTCCTAGTAAACTCTATCATGGTAATAGCTTGAATAGTGTCGTATGATCATAGACACCTGATGGAGTGAGAAAATGTTAGCCGTTTCCATGTTGTACACCACAAAGAATGCTACATGTTGAGAGGTGCTTCGAGTTAACTGTAGAAAATACATAAGCGGTTGCAATTAGATGACGACAAGATGCCAACCAGATACTGAAAAAATACATTTACCCCTGTTAATTACTAGTAAACTCTATCATGGTAATAGCTTGAATAGTGTCGTATGATCATAGACACCTGATGGAGTGAGAAAATGTTAGCCGTTTCCATGTTGTACACAAGCAATGCCACATGTTGAGAGGTGCTTCGAGTTACCTGTAGAAAATACACAAGAGATTGCAATTAGATGGCGACAATATGCCAACAAGATGTTGGATGGCAATGCACGCACATTCTACTATTTGCACAAATTCTTTCCCTAGACAAAAGAGTGTCCATCAAGATCTGGTAGATTATAGTGTGTGGTGATCTCAGAATACCATATTGTTTTTAATGCTCTTATGCATTGAAAATGTTTGGGTTCCTGTGGCAGCGCATGGGCATATGCCTAGTAAAGAGTATAAAAATCAGTCCCGTGCTCGCCATGCTGGACATTTGATGTCCTTGCCGCGGACGACGCTAGGCCTAACCCATCTACCAATAGTGGGACGATATATAGACAGGCCCAGTTGGACATTTGGTCGAGAGAATTCGATGCAATGAGCGTCGAATATGATTCACCCATTTGGCAGCCCTCACTCGTGTCTCCTCGAAGAATGTTTGGCTTCTTCAGATAGAATAAATAAAATAGAATCCTCTGAATAAATTAGGCCCTAGAGTGGTTATGGTCTGGATTTAAGGTGGTTTTGACTTTTCTTGAGCTGCCTCGCATGGTTGACTGGCACGATCTTGCTGACTGGATATTACACATGGACTAGCTCCTTTATTCATCTCTCCGTCGCGAGGAACCCTAGCTATATTCCTCTTTTCCTCTCTTCCTCTTTTCCCCGGTCGGCGATTCATTGCCGTCCTCGCCGTGTGCCGCTCTTTCTGCGCCTTGTGTAGCTCTTCGTGGACAAGCATGCCACGGTCGTCGTTCGCTATGTCTTCACGGAGCCATAGCTCCTGGGCGCAGACTTCGCCATCGTAGTCACTGGTGACATTCCGGGAGCGGCCGCTCGAGTATACGCTGGAGATTGTGTGGCACTGCAACATGAAGGTGCCACATTGGATTCATGGAGCCTCATGCACTACAACTGCTCAAAATCAAAGGTAAAAAATCGGTTTCTTTAGACTCAGCTCAAAATTTCTACATTTCAGTTGATTTGGCGCACTGTGGACTGATGCTTGTTGTTGTTCATCACACATGTGTGTGATACACTCCTTATAGTGAGTTCCTCACACATCTGCAAGGTGATCATGTGGTGTTGTGATCCGTTTGAAGACTCATGTGAGGAAGATGAAGATTGAATAGAGCATTTGCTGATGGACGCCAAGTCAAGTCTGGGTGCTGCAGATGTGTTTGCCCTTGATTTGCAAGGTAGACATGTTGAAGACATGGCTGCAATGAAGAAGCAATTTGAGAAGATGAAGATGAACTTTCAAGTTGTTGCCTTTTGTTGTTTTATGTGTTTGACTTACATGCATACAAGTGATGATGTTGATATTGTGTTTAGAGATGTGTGCTTGATTTCACTGAAAATGAATGTCCAGATATGTGTGCAAAATGACACTGAATTTTGATTTGTGTAATTGCATCTGAATTCCTATGAATTTGTGGTTACGCGGACATGTGGAAATTCACATAAAAATGCTACTTCAATTTTAGATATGTGGTTTCGGCAAATTTCATATATGTGTGCACATATGTGCAGAGATTTAGAGAGGCACATATATGTAGAGATTCAGATATTTAGAGTGCAATAGTTTCAAATGTGTGCACTAATTAGTTCAAGTGGTTGTCGTGCACTGGACAGACATGCGGACAATTCGCATGCTGCGTCGATATAACCCCACTCTCCACCTTCCCCACTCCCCATTCTCCACTCTCGACTCCCCACTCTCGACTTTCCACTCCCGAAAGCCTCATGGAGGCAATCGTCGATCACTGCCCGCCATGGAGAACAACGTAACTTGGCAGCACGCAATTGAGGAGTTGACTGGCGAAAATCCCGTATTTCGTGCGGAGTTGGGAGGGGATCTCCCGTTGGTTCCAAACCACGCGCGAGGTCTCATCGACGTGATGACATCGATGGAGAAGGCTCATGCCTTTCCTGAGGCCAAGGAGTTCCTCCGGCGGCGATTCTGCTATGGGCCATGCGTGACACTAGATCTCCTGATTCGGTTCAGCGCGCGAGGTTGTGGATGTATCGCTCCATCATCCTCCCACCATAGCCAGATCCACACCGTGTCGCGTCGAGGGTGGAACGCGTCGTGGACATGGTGATTGCCTTGCTGGCGCCAGTCAACCCCAACTTTCAGATCCGCATTGTGCCTGCGCCAGTCGTTGTTGTTGCTGACAACGAGCGGGACGAGGTGCACATCCCGGTTGTTGCGCTGGTTGTGGACGGTAACAAGGAGAATCCTATCGACGTGGCCGACATGGATCTTGATGTTGTTGTCGTTGTGAAGAAGAATGCTGAGGAAGAAGACGAGGCCGTGGTGGTGCAGAGTGTTGTGACAAAGAAAATGAGGGGTGCGAAGGAGGGGGTGCGCTGCTTTCCGCGCCCGATGCATGTGCGCCACTCTGAGTGAGGGTGGTCAGTAAATGAGCATGAAGATACGAAGATGTATAGAACTGAAGATATAAATATGGACGATTTTGGGGGACTGAGGATATGAAGAAGTGATGTTAGGTATGCTGTTAGTTCAGCATATAAGTTAGTATAAGTTTGGTCTGAAGATGTGTTGTTAGGTACGTTTGCCATGTTGCTATACAAATTCAGTTATGTTGCTACAAAATCAGTGATGCTGCAATATGATATGCCCATGTGCTATTTCTCAGTTGCTACATATGGAAACAATGCACTTTAGTACAATGCCAAAGATAAAGCACAACATTTCAAAAAAAAGAATGTTCCATGAAAAGCTGATCACTTCCCTCCACATAAATGACATCACAATCACCATTAGCTGTGCCACTCTTCATCTTCCGCACTGATGAATCATCACACAAACAAAGCGGCCCATCTTCCAATGATTTGATAGGAACTAGCCAATGTAGTTTGTAGCTACAATCCCCTCTGCAATGCTCTCTTTCCACACAATATGTATCTTATGGAGGTAAATACATTGGAAGTCTTAAAACTTGCATGTGGCGATCAGTTTGGTGCATAAACTTGTAAAATATGTGATTACAGTCATCAAACTTGTGTGGGCGTGCAAATACAGTCACATTTCACGTGCGCGGACGTATCCAGTGCCTGTGTGGCACTCCAGCATGGCCCGGGCCCGCTGTCAACCACTGGCCCATTCTTGCATGGTAGATTTATAGAAAGGCACTCAGATTTTTTTTATTCACGTATTGAGCTCCTCAAATTAAATGGGGAAAAGGAAGTATACGTATGGGCTTCGAACCCGCGGTCTGCGGTACAGCCACCAGACCAATGACGATTTATAGTTGGAAAGCAGGATTAATTTCATATATTCTATCCACACGGACCGATAAATTAAACAAGAAATCTTAAAAGGAGCTAACTGCAAGGATGATGTCAAAAAAAGTTAACCACAAGGCTACTACGGCATGGATGCGCAAAAAAAAAAGGCTACTACGGCACAAGATGTTCTGAACGGATAAGCATAGTTATGTTTTTATTTCTTTTGTTCCATGTAATAAAACAACTTATATTCTAGTGTTTTTGACATTTAAAAAATGTTCCCGTGTTACAACAAAAAGGTACGTGATATTTTGTAAAAAAATTCAAACATTGTAAAAAATATGTTTTTGTAATTTAAAAAATATGTTGAATCTTAAGAATCTTCACTCATTTGAAAAAATGTTCCTGACATTTTTTCAAATGTATACAATGTAAAAAATGTTCGCATAGTATAAATATTTCCATAACATCCAAAAAACGTTTAGCACTTATTTGAATTTTTTTTAACTTGTACTTGAAAAAGGTTAATCAGATATTTAAAACATGTTAAACATTTATAAAAATATTTTGATGTATACCAAAAGTGGTTAATGTGTACGAAAAAAATAGACATCAAAACATATGCTTAAAAAATGTTAATTGTGTATTTGGAACATTTTAATTTTTTATAAAAAATGTTTCTGTTGTATACAAAAAAGGTACAATCTGTATGTAAAAGCAGACATCAAAACATATAATTGAAAAATATTAAATATGTATTTAAAAATGCTAAACATGTATAAGAATAATGTCTCGATATGGTACCATGCATGTACGTACTGGTGGACTGAGCCCATATGTATTTACGTAATTAAGTATGATGGCATCATATATATGTATATATACTTAGAGAAATATAAATAGTACTATAATTACATTCCTTAGTACGTTGGCGACGGCCACATGCATTGTAAAGCTGGCACGATCTTGTTTTATTTAGGGCATGGCACGATCAAAGAGTATAAGAATGGTCAAAACAGTGTCCTGGTTGCTCCCGTGCGCATGATCGATCGCGGCCGCGAGGTGCCAGGTTCGAATCCTAGTGCTGCGCATTCAAATTTTATTAATTTATAATTAATTTATTTTCCTCTTTATCCTGATAAATGGGGCCCGCAGGTCATAAGAAGACAGACAGGGACTGTCTGGGCCTACTGATACGGCTACATACACGAAATAGCACCGTATTTGCACCTCCGTGCAAGTTCGTGGACCAGAAACACGTATCTTGCAAGTTTATGCACTAAACTAACCGCTGCGCGCAAGTTTTAAGACTACCCGTGTATTTACCTCTATCTCATGCATATGACAAAATTGCTTCATAATTCATTTTGGCTTTCTCAACAGGAAACTCTACCACTAAACCATCTACATACTCAAGCATACCCTCCAGTACTACAAACCTTCGGAAGTAGTGCAACATGATAATGAGACCTTCCAAACCATCCGGTGGATCATCAGCACCATCTGCACACAAACATCACATTTAATCAGTATAATCTATTCTGCACAAAAAGGTGCATCTGGAGGCGTCGCTTTTGAAGAATTTGGACTCTGGGTGCTGCCTACGCAGTGGTTTGTGTTGCAGCTACATGGTTTTAATCACCGTAGCGGGATCTTTTTTCTTCTTCTTCCTTTCTGTTGTAAGGTTGTGTGCATCCGTAATGTCTATAGAACATTTCGTTGTTGCAGAGGTTGGGTGTAATTGGTATCTTCACGATATTAGTATATTCCCTTTGTCGAAAAATATTAAATCTGTCCGAAATCAAACTTTGTAAAGTTTGACTAACTATATAAGAAAAATTATCAACATTCATAATATGAAATTAATATGTCTTTTTTAGATGCATCATGAACTTAATTTTTATACTATATAACTTTTGTACTGTGAATGTTGCTATTTTTTTAGATAAATATGGTCAAACTTATTTATGTAGTTTGACTTCAAACAAATTTTATACACGGAGTAAAAAGAAAGCGGAGGGAGTACGTTATTCTAGCTAAGAGCTGTAGTCTTCAGGGTGCATGCGAGCAATCGATCATTTAATCATCCGATGAAGGTTTTCCAAGTTTACAATGAAGTCCTCTGATAATTGAAAAAAGCTTTAGCTTCAGATGAAGAACACACGAACAAAATTTAAAACATGAACATAATATATTAGAGAAATGAGAACAAAATGCTTAACGGTGGCGACCGATAACTTTGATACAAGAAACAGCCACTGATAATACACAAACATTTTGAGATTCACAACCACAGCATGCAAGCCGCGCTACTAGCCCTTGGAGTTGATGGCGCTCGCCTCCGTGAGCTTCCCATGGAGAACGGTGCTCTCCGACGCCGAGCTGTACTTGTCCTCCGTCGACGGCGCGACGACCAGGCCCGAGCCGACCTTCCAGTACTTCCCGTCCCCGGCGCAGCACTTGCCCCCTTTGTCGTGCGCCTCCGGCTCCTCGCCGTCCGAGCTCGACACCGACACCTCCCTCCAGTTGCTCCACATCCTGAGCATTATGTACAGCAGAGCCATGCACACGGTGGCCGAGACGATGGCGATGGCCGCCACGATGCCGGACACCGTGGCGCTCGCGAGGCGCCTCCCGTTGGCCCCGCACGTCGGCAGCGGCACGCCACAGAGCTCGCCGTTGCCAGCGTAGGACGCGGCCGGGAAGCTTGATAGCATGGCAGGTATCGCGCCCGAGAGGAGATTGTCCGACAGGTTGAGGCGGTTCAGGCTGGTGAGCTGCAGCAGTGAGGTTGGTATCTGCCCATGGAGCTGGTTGGAGGACAGGTTCAGCCGCTCCAGCTTCACGAGGTTGCCGAGGGACGTCGGAATCTGTCCGGACAGCCTGTTCCGGCTTAGGTCCAGCATCACCTGCAGCTCCGACAGCTGACCGAGCTCCATGGGGATCGGCCCCTCCAGCGAGTTCTCCGACAGGCGTAGCTCGTAGAGCTTGTTGCACCGCCGGAGTGTGGGCGGTATGATGCCGGTGAGACTGTTCTTCTGCAGGTTCAGAACGTTCAGAGACGTGAGCCTTCCGATCTCCTGCGGAATGCTGCCCGAGAGACGGTTGCCGCTGAGAGACAGCTTGAGAAGGCTCGAGCAGTTACCGAGCTCCACCGGTATGACGCCGGTTAATGCATTCGACGAGAGGTCGAGCTCGCCGAGGAACCGCAGGCCGCCGAGCCAGGAAGGCACGGCGCCTGTCAGACTATTACGCTCAAGGTTCAGATGGGTGAGCTGCAAGCAGTTGGAGAGCTGCGCCGGGATATCGCCGGAGAGGTTGTTGGATGAGAGGTCAAGCATCTTGAGCTGCGTCAGGCTGCCCAACTCGGCCGGGATTGCACCGGTCAGACAGTTGCCAGCCAGCTGGAGGCGGACCATGTTCCTCGACCGTGTTACCGCTGTCGGGATGACACCGGAGAAGTTGTTGTCGGTCAGCACCAGCACGGAGAGGGAGCTCGAGCCAAGGAGAGGGACGACGCTGCCGCTGAACCTGTTGTGCGAGATGTTGATCACCGTCAGATTCTTCAGCTCGAACAGTGCTTCTGGCAGGGGGCCCTCGAGGGAGTTGTTGTACAGGGTGATGATGCTGAGCTCGGTGAGAAGCCTGAACGTGTCCGGCAGTGCGCCGGAGAGCCGGTTGTCCGCCAATGCCAATGCCTGCAGCCTCCTGCATTCCCCGAGGCTCGCTGGAATCGAGCCGGACAAATCATTCTGCCGGAGCTGAAGCACCGTTAGGCTCTTGAGGTTCCCAATCTTCTCAGGGATAGTCCCATGGAAATGGTTGCCGAAGAAGTCCACCTCCTCCAAGCTCGTGCAGTCGGTAATCTCATCAGGTATGGTCCCGGACATCTGATTCTCGTACAGGAACAAGGCCTTCAGCCTCTGCAGCCGGCCGATCTCCGGGGGGAGCACACCGGTGAGGCCATTGTGGTACAGGGACAGCATCTCCAGGTTGCTCAAGTTAACTATCTCAGGTGGCAGAACGCCGGTAAGGCTGTTGTTGTGCAGCACTAGGTCGACAAGGTTCGCCAACCGGTCGATCTCCGACGGAATCTTCCCAGTGAAGCTGTTGTTCGACGCGTCAATTGATCGCAGAGAAATGCAGTTGAGCAGCCCCTCGATGCCTCCTTCTAGGTTGTTCCCGGCAAGGAACAGGTTCTCCAAGCTTGAGTTCCCGGGGCAGAGGTCTCCAGGTATGGTGCCATCAAGAAGATTGTCAGACAGCACAAGGTACTTCAGGTTCTTCAGCTGTGATGTGGAGATGCTGATCACTCCAGAGATGTTGTTCTTGGACAGGTCAAGAACCTGCAGCTGGCTCAGCTGGTTCAGCTCTTCCGGGATGGCACCTGTCAGTCTGTTGCCGAGCAGGTTGAGGTATGTCAGGCTGGAAAGCTTCCCAATATCCGCCGGAATCGCACCGGAAAACTGATTGTTTGCAAGGTTGAGAGACTGGAGAACACTCAGGCTGCCAATGAACGAGGGAATGGTGCCACCCAGCCTATTATCAGACACTGACAGACTACGCAGATTTGCGCAACCAACAAGCTGCTCCGGGATGCTTCCAGTGAGAGTGTTGTTGTCCAAGACCAGCTGCTGCAAATTCTTCAGGTTGCCAATCTGGTGAGGAATGGTACCACTCAGCTGGCAATAGGCCAGCGCCATGGTCTCGAGCTCCGTGCAGTTGCCGAGCTGCAGCGGTATCTCACCGTGCAGCATGTTGTCGCCAAGCCTGAGAACTTTTAGGTTCCCAAGGAGGCCCAGCTCCGGAGGGATGGTGCCGACGAGGGAGTTGGAGTAGAGGAGCAGCGTCTTCAGGTTCTGCAGCATGCCGAGCTCTGGTGGGATCGGCCCGGTGAGGGAGTTGGAGGAGAAGTCAATGACTTCTACGGACATCAGGCCAGATATCGCCGGCGATATCGTGCCCGATAGGCCGTATCCCGACAAGTTGAGGCCTGTCACAATGCCCTCTCCCGGCAGGCATGAAACACCGTGCCAGGAGCAGACATCAGCCTCCGGCGACCAGCCGGAGAGGATGCCTTGAGGATCAATGAGATCGGACTTCACCTGCAGCAGAGTGGCAGGAGCCATGTCCGGTGTGGCTACACATTCCGGTGCAAGCACGATGCCGAAGAGCAGAGATAGAAGAAGCGCAAGCGGAATGGCCATTGCTACGATGATATGATGCAACTGTGTAAACTACAAAGGGGGAGCTGAACTTACAGGATAGCTGCTACCCCGGAGTTGGGAAGATGTGTATAAACCCCCATTGCTGTGGTGTGGTAGCTGGTAGGAGCCCAAGCTGCAAAAAGGGAAAAAAGGTGTTGTCAAACGCCTACCTGCTCTGTGTATCACAGTCAGGGAATGTGCTGGGCTCCTGCTAGTGAAAATGCAATACAAGCCAAAGGAGAAGGTAGAGCATGTAGAAATGCAGAATCCCGCTTACAGATATATGATTAGAATAATCAGAGTAGCTTTGAATAATGCAGAGCTAGTTATTAGGTATTTTAAAGGCTAACCTTGTTGCTTTGACTTGTTAGTTCAGCTTCTTCTGGGTGTTATCTAGTGACGAGAATGAAAAGGGCACTGGAGATTAGTAAACTGGTGCACTTTACAGAGGGTACGTGCTTAAACAGTTCAACCACCCTCCTTGATTTGGTAGCATAAGGACAACTAGATGATGCTTCCATGGTTGATTAAATAGTGTTCTTGCTCAGGTTTGGTGATAAATAAAACGAATAGAGCGTACTTACATTGTTTACCTATAGGAAGAATAAATAAATAAAATTTCTGATTATTTAAGCAAGCAGATAGCACAGAAATTCCTTCTTGGCAGGCTATCAACTATTGGAGATACTGTTGGCCATCTAACCGAAAACAAAGGAATTCAGCAGGTTCAGTGTGTGGCTGCGCCTACTACGTACTACGAACCACGACGGCATACTTCTAGTTTCACATAACTGAAGACAGTACACATAATTGTACTATGATGATGAAACAATCTCTGACATGCATGAGGAGGAAAAAGACCAATCAGTAACCAAGTGAGCCAGACCCACTAGTGGCGTTTCAATTATAAGGTAGTGGGAAAGTGACTTTTGCATTGGAGTGACAGTGACAGAATTGAATCTCAAGAGACCACGGGAAGCAAGAAAGGTGAGAGAGAGAAAAAAAACTTACAGTAACCACCACAACAGTTGTGTCCATCCCCATGCTATGACAGGCAGCAATGCAGCAGCGGCAGCAGCATGCATGGGTCGCACCAGCTCACACTCTACTTTGTTTGCTTCGGTTCAACTGCACGTCGCAGGGATTCCATGGGGAGAGCAAGTCCAATCAGATAGAGACATACAGTTGTCATGTTATCCGAAAGCGGCATCGCAGTCCTAATGATTCACAACCACGCCCAACCTTTTTGGTTTAGACTCTGAATCCTGGAGCACAACAAATGGGCATTTGCATCTCATTTCAGACTTCAGGCCGCTTGAAACACAAGAATTTTTCTGGATCCTGCAAGAATTCAACTGTGATCAGCGCACCTCTGAAACCCCTACATTGCAAACATGCTGCTCCTTCTGGTGAGCCAGCTGCCTTCAGCAATTTTCCAGTCATTTTGATTGATCATTCAGCTACTGAACCACAACTGTAAAGACTTTTGTATGCATGAACAGAGGTTCAGAGAAGAGTTGAGAGGGGTCAGTAGATGACTTGATGTCCCCAACTACTCATCAGTCGGTAGCATGAAGTCAATGATGTGCTGTTGGTGTAATGGTTGCATCATTGGTCCAAGATTGACTTTGTTCTGCATTCAAACAATTTGGTACTGGCGCCTTATTGAGCTGGCTTTGACTTGTGCCTCCATAACATTTTCCCTTTTGCTTGCACGTTTCTCACTTGCTCACACCCACAGGAGTTGGGATTCGGGTTATCGGACAGGACATGAATCAGGTGACAAAGTTGGGTGTATGATGGAATGTACTTGTTCTTGCTGATCCTAAAGCGAACTGTTTAATTAAGCATCATGGAGAGCTATATATCATAGAACAAGCCGTCTTAAGCAAACATTCTTGGACAAATGGATAAATCCATTTTGCATGCTCTTGGATCATGCATGTGGAACAATCATTTGCTACTTGGAAACAAGGGTGTAGAGAAACCCTACCCTTGTACTATAACATCCATAGTATTAGTGGCATGAGTATATTATTATATTCAGATCATTTGACAAAAAACATCTTCATTGTAATTAAATAATGTTGCTATTCTGAAGGGAACATCGTGCAATGAGTGGGATTAACAAGGGTCATCCTTTATCATAGAAAACAAGGAGGGGATTTGAAGAATTTAGAATAATATAAAAACAGGCCAATGTAGCATCACATCATGCGGCATGCCATAAGATTCTTCTAATTATTAACTAGAATCATTGTTATTTCGCCAAGAAATTCATTACTATGGCATCATCATGCAACAAAACACAACACACACAACACAACAATTTGGCTATATGACGAAATATGATGGTGTATTAATGTGCCATACATTATTCCTTATGTGTGCAGTTGGTGGTGGTTTATTTCTTGGTAATTACTGAATTTCAAAGTTTTTTAGGATTCCTCTTGAATCCCAGTCCAGGCACTTCCTTTCACTTATGTATGGTGCATAACTTTATTAGTTGTGAACCAAACAAAATCCCAAACAATCCATACAAAATGCATTGCAATGATTAATAGATTGAATGGACAACGACTAACCTAGCTGCAATGGCACGCAAGATGTAAATTTGCATGGCTAACCATGTGCTTGAGCAAATCAGCCACACCTTCCCCCCATGCAGTACGTCGACAGCAGCACTTATCATCGCAGACGAGGCGCCCAATCAGCTGGGACTGGACGCCCTTTTCAGTTAGGAGATCCGAAAGCACATCTCCTTTCAGATAATCTGTCGGCAAAAGCGCTTTTGCTCGCATGATCGGTCGTTGACTCCATGCTATTACGAGAAGATTATCACCCTTCACCTTCATGGTGCAGAGGCACAGCTGCTTGACGAAATGACGAGACCACAATGTGCAGTGGAATCCCTATAACCACAATGTCAGGGGCTGCGAGTGTCGAGGAAGTAACAAAGTTCACTAAGGCTGATGGCTAGGTTGGTACTCGATCCAACTGCAATTTTTTGCAAACTGATAACAGAGGCAGAAGACTCTGAAGAAGCTGGATAAGTTGATCCGTCTGCAGCTTTGCACGTCTGAAATGTACAACTTCACCATGCGTTGGTTCGTCAGTCAGCATCCGTGTGTTTCCTGAGCAGGAGCAGCTGCCAATCTCCCTCTTTCATCCATCCATCGCAGGTGACAGCAACTCGTTGACCCTGAACTCAGCATCTAGCCATGCACGAAACTCGTCTGTGCGGCCTCGAACCCCGTAATGGTGATCGAAGGTAGCCTCAGCGGTGCCTGTGCTTCAGCGCCATAAGGTCGAACACAGCGCGGGCGGCAGGCGCGGTGCCCTTGGTCCCATGAGGTAGCTTCAACCAAAGAAACCACGTCAGCTTCTCCATGGAGATAAGGCCACCGGATTTGAGCGGCAAGAAACCGTCGAGGGGATCCCGCCGAGACGCAGCCCTCCGGGATCGGTGGCCGTCGCCCGTCGGACAACCGCCGTCCCGTTAGTAGTTAGCGCATCACGCGGGACGGATAGTGATTTTTTTCTTTTGAGAATCCGGATGGAGAGTGAAAGGCCATATGATTCTGTCGCTGGGCCAACTGTGCTCTAGGCTTTTTCAAGCTCGGTTGCTGGTTCGGCCCGTTAGACTTGGGCCTTTGAGAGGCCGGGCTAAAGCCTTAATTATGAAATGCTCTAAAGACAAAAAGGAAAAAGTGTTCTAATAAAATAATCTGAAATCGTTGGACTGGGACTTGACTAACACACGTTGTTCTTAAAAAAATGACTAACACGCGTTTACAAAGGAAGTCACTATTCCCTAAAAAACAAAGGAAATCACTATTGTTCTAAAAAAGGAAAAACACATTTCTTTTTTCAAAAAATAAAAATAATAAAAGAAAAGGGAAATCACTATTTACCCATATAAAAGAAAATCACTATTTATGTACCCTTCAACTTATGCTTCACACACAGTGCAATATGTGCTCTCTGACAACATGTACTCCTCCATGTAGTGTAACATGTACTCACTGGTGAACGGGTTCTTTCTGCGTAGTGCAAGATGTACTCGCCGACTAAACATATGCTTCATGCGTGATGCAACATGTGGTTAGTGCAACCTATGCTCTCTCGATGCAATCTGTAGTTCACGCATGGTGTAACGGGCACTTCATAATGCAACATGTACTCGACTGATGAAAAAAAACAAGAAAAGAAAGAGAAATAACCGGAAAGTCAATTTGGCTCCCGGAGCCAAAAACAATTTGAAATGAAAAAAAATCAAGACAATGTTTTTGTGTACTTAGTCACATCCAAATGCTATCTGAAGATTTTGAGGCAAAAAGGTTAAACATTTTGGCTTATACAAAAAAAAAACAAATTGAACATTAAAAGTTACCCCAAATTGTCACCCTAAATTTGTTTCTTTTTGCCGACGAAACACCGCTGCTCCGTTTCGCATGAATATTGTCATGCATGCTTGTGACACTAACACAAACATCTATAAAAATTTTGAATTTTTTTGAAAACATTTTTTTTGCATTACTGTTCACCCGGGAGCCAAAACGCCAGCCCCGCGAAATAACATGATTCAATGCCCCCCCCCCCCCCCACGCACACACACAGAGAGTGTGAATAAATAGGGAAACCTACCTTGTTGTATCAGGAGTGACAAGTCATTGGTCACTCCCTGCTTAGCGCTCGGTAGGAAAGTGGGTAGGTGTGAGAGGCTGGCTTATTAGGGATGCTAGACTACTCATATCAATAAGGAATTCCTTCTTTTCCGAGAGCCGATTATGAAAGAATTCCAAAGTTAAGCGTGCTCAACTTGAAGCAATTTCAGGATGGGTGACCGACTGGAAGTTGGTCCCAGGTGCGCACGAGTGAGGACAAAGTGCGCAGGAAACACTAGTGTTGATCTGTGGGAGCAGTCTAGATCCCGCCAGGAGTAACGACCGGTAACCGGCGGATGTGTCTGGGACATTACAAGTTGGTATCAAAGCCGACCCTCGCGGTTACATAGATGTTGCGGGTCAGGTGCGCGGTCATATTGTGCATGACGTTTGTGGCCCGTCATGGCACACGACATGACACATGTGCGGGACTGGGCGCACAGACGTGTGCCAAGAGGGAACGTTCCCATGGGCCGACGAGGACATCGGTTCTTTTGAGTGGGGGTGTATGTGAGAGCCTGACTTATTAGTGAAACTAGACTACTCATATCAAGAAGAAATTCCTTATTTTTCGGAGGAGGCCCATTCGGAAAGAACTCCAAAGTTAAACATGCTCAGTTTGGAGCAATCTCAGGATGGGTGACTGACTGGGAAATTAGTTCCAGTTACGCACGAGTGAGGACAAAGTGTGCAGAAAAGACTAGTGTTAATTTGTGGGGCCAGTTTAGATTCATCCAGAAGTAACGACCCGTAACCGGCGGGTGTGTCGAGGCGTTACAGTAGACTACTTAGTCACCCTGTTTATGAATCTAGTCAAGTTCGAGTTTTGATGGACCGAGATAGCTTAGGCCGGACGAATTTCCTACCTGTGAAGTGATGTAACTAATGAGATTAGTGAAGCGGACAATAAAAGAAAGAGAACAAAAAGTGACGAAGAAGACATGAAAAAGGAAAATTTACCCATACATCACCATCCGCTCAAAACTACCTGCTAATCAAGCTGACGAGGACATCAATACCATTGTTACATCCACAGCCCCTGCTGCTATACATACTGGACCAATTACTAGAGCTCGCGCACGCCAATTGAATTACCAGGTACTTTTGTTTCTTGGTAATGATTCTAATGTTCATGAGAATATGATGCTGCCTAAATTGGATACATTTATTTTGCTTACAAATGAAGGGCCTGGCATGGATAAGAGGGATGAACACTGGAGCAAGACCAAGCCTGGAGATGATGGCATGCGCAAGGGGAACAAGAACGGAGTTACAAGTGATGATTTCAGGACTTTGAAGCCACCATAAGGAGTGCATGAAGCCTTGGACGAAATATACAAGATGCCACTTCATAAATTTCGTTCAGAGGCTATTCTAGGTGCTGCGTCACCTTATTATTGGGCCAGACCCATGTAATTTCGAAATATGTAAGTATAGGCTGTTTTTAGAGTCCGTATGTGTGGGGAAACAAGAGTTAGGGTTGGATTCGGACCCCTCCCACAAGGGCCACGAAATTCCCCCTATTCCTCCATATATACAACCCTTAGGGCGTCGTTTAGACTTTGGGGTTTTGTTTAGATTAAAGTTCGCCATAGCTGCAACTTTGCGTACTTCGTTTGTGTTCAACGACCAGACAAAGGCATCACAGAACCCCACCTTGATCAATAAAGCTTTCCTCTTATATTCGCAATATCCAGATTGCAATCTTAGTTTCTTACTTGTTCTTCGTTTGCCTGCAGGAAACAGACCTTCGTGGTCAGGTTGATCGTGCTCCGGCGTGGTCAATAACCTCTCGGAGTTGGTTTAGCGAATGCTAAGGCGCGATGTCCTCGCACGTTCGTAGTCGGATCGTCAAAGTCAACTTCCTCCAAAACGATAGCCACCATCTCATCAAAAGACGCGACACCTTTGCCTCTATCAAGTGGTATCAGATTTCCAGGTTGCTCGGTGAGATTTTACAGTTTTTCGTAGTTTAGATCGAGTCTGTTCTTCATACCTACAGTCCACGAAAAAGCCACAAAAAAATTAGGGTTAGTTCCTCCTATCCGAACCAATCTGAGCCTTTGCATAATCTTTTCTGTATTTGCTTTGTTGAATTTGCGGTTGCATCGTCGTGTCAAGTTGCTGGTCTTAGCGTCTGGTTTCCCTTAGAATTTCGAGTTCTGTTCACAAGTTGTCACGCCGCCGCCGCACCATCGTCATCGTTCCTACCATATACCACCACCACCAACATATTCCTTACCGCTGCCATATACATCCGCCTGTCCACCACCAATCCGAGTCCACATATACATCTGCCTGTCAACCACCAATCCGAGTCCACATATACATCCGCCTGTCCACCACCAATCCGAGTCCACATATACATCTGCTTGTCCACCATCAATCCGAGTTCTTTTCATATTAGGTTTGTTTTCGAGATCCATCTAGTTTTTGTTTTGTGTTTCCTTGCCTGAGTAGGTCTCGAAAAAAAAGTCTGGAGACCCTCGGGCAGTTCTTAGGCCAAATTTTCGGCGACCAAAAATATTTTTTCCCTATCCTATTTTTAGGTCCCACGGAGCGTTTTGAGACACTCGCCATTATAGTGATTTTTTGTCGCACTTTTTCATCGTCGCTGCCCTGATTTCCGAAAAAAAAATTGTCAAAAAATTTCGTGCCCATCCTGTCAGTTTGACCTGGGAAGAGTTTTGAGACACTCGCCATTATAGTGATTTTTCGCAAAAAAAAGTGCAAAAAAAATTCCAGAGTTTGCTTTTCCCTTGTTTACGTGCAGCGCCGTGATTTTGTTAGTGTTCTAGGCTCGCGTCTCTAGCACGGTCTAGCCTAGGACCAGTACAGTACCGTCGTTGAGCGTTTATTCAACTTTGCATCTCTGAATTGATTATTGCTGGCCCTTTTTGCTACCATATTATAAGCCTTCCCAGGTCCACATACATCTACATCGTGCGTCTGACTCTCCCTGGTAATCGCTCTATCCAAGCTTTGAGAGTTTTGACTACATCGGTTGCCGATCACCGCCTGCTGTTGGGTAAGAACTGGTAAGAATTTGAGATTTGCTTGACGGATTTGTGACACCCGCCACCACCACCACTTGTTAGTAGTCTGTACGATCATATTCTTGTGTGTTTCTATTGCTGCTAACCATGCCAGGATCACAAGCCGACGAGATTGACTGGGAGAACTTAACGAACAAGGAGCTTCATGATAAGTTTCAGCAAATGATGACTGAACAGGTGCAAGATGTGCTGAACAATTTAAAAGAGGCCATGGAGAAGATCACTGGCCTTGAGAAGACGTTCGAAACAAAGCTCGATAACAGATTTAATGAACTGCTTGCGCGTCTTCCACCACCGGCTGCACCTGCCGCACCTCTTCAAGAACAACAACAACAACCTCCACGTCACGAAACAGCCCTCCGCCGAGCGAGCCGTGTCCTTCTTCAGCCTGGCCAAACTGTTGGTGCTGCTGTTGATACTTCTGTGGCTCCTGCTGCTGATGCGGAGGCTGATTATGCGTGAGATTACGAGGATGAGGTTGATCAAAATCAGAACTACGTGCAACCACCAGCACGACAACCACCAGGTTGTCCACTTGCAAATAATCACAATGGTAGGGCTCTCCCTCAGGTACGAGATCATGACCATCTTCCTAAACTGAAATTAAATATTCCACCATTTGAGGGTAGATATGTTCCTGATATATATCTTACTTGGGAGTTAGAAACTGAACAACGATTTACATGTTTACATTATCCTGAGGAGAGACGTGTTCATGCTGCTGTTTGTGCTTTCACTAGCTTTGCATGTGTTTGGTGGTCTGAACATTGTAGATTATATCCTATTCCAGCTACTTGGGCTGCTTTGAAAACTGCTATGTGTACTCGTTGGGTTCCACCATATTATCAACGTGAATTAATTCAAAAATTGCAGCGTTTAAGATAAGGAAATTTTTTTGTAGAAGATTATTATCAGAAATTACAAGCTGGCATGATTAGATGTGGTATTGTTGAGGAGAATGAAGCTATGCTTGCATGTTTTATGGGTGGATTAAATAGAGAGATCCAGACCATTCTAGAGTATAAGGAGTATAATAATATCACTCGTTTATTCCATCTTGCTTGTAAAGCTGAACGTGAAGTGCAGGATCGATAGGCATTGGCGCGAACTAAATTTTCTACAGGTCGATCTTCATCATGGACACCACGTGCATCCTCTACTTCCACTGCACCAGCACCTCCATCAGGTGCCACTTCCAGCCGTGATACAAGAAAGCAGGCACAACCACCACTATCAGCCAAGAGCACACCTGCCGGGGCTGCGCACAGCTCTTCTTCTTCCATGGCATCAACAGGGCACACAAGTGATATTATTTGTCGTCGTTGTAAGGGAAGAGGACATTTTGCGAGAGAATGCAAACCTCAGCGTGTGATGATTGCTACTGAGGATGGTGGATATGAGTCCGCCAGTGACTATGATGAGGAGACTTTGGCTCTTATTACACATGAAGAACACGGTGGCGATGATTCTGATCATGAGACGCAATACATGGCTGCTGACAGGTATGAATGTTTAGTTGCTCAACGTGTTTTGAGTGTGCAGGTTACACAAGCTGAGCAAAATTAGAGGCATAATTTGTTCCATACAAAGGGAGTTGTGAAGGAACGTTCTGTTCGCGTCATCATAGATGGAGGGAGCTGCAACAACTTGGCTAGCATGGAGATGGTGGAGAAGCTATCTCTCACCACAAGACCACATCCACATCCTTACTGCATCCAATGGTTCAACAACAGCGGCAAGGTTAAGGTAACACGTATTGTTCGTGTGCATTTTAGTATCTCTACATATGTTGATTATGTTGATTGTGATGTGGTACCTATGCAAGCATGTTCCTTATTACTTGGAAGACCATGGCAATTTGATAAAAATTCTGTACACCATGGTAGAAACAATCAGTATACTCTTGTTCATAAGGACAAAAATATTATTTTGCTTCCTATGACTCCTGATTCCATTTTGAAAGATGATATTAATAGAGCTAATAAAGCAAAACAGGAGCAAAATAAGAGTGAAAATCAGATTGTGGCAAAAGAATTTGAGCAACAAATGAAGCCTAATAATAAACCATCTAGTGTTGCTTCTGAAATTAAATTGAAAAGTGCATGTTTACTTGCCACCAAATCTGATATTGATGATCTAGATTTTAGCAAATCCGTTTGCTATGCTTTTGTGTGCAAAGAGGCATTATTTTCATTCGAGGACATGCCTTCCTCTTTGCCTCCTACTGTCACTAACATTTTGCAGGAGTTCGCTGACGTCTTTCCATAAGACGTGCCACCGGGATTACCACCTATTCGAGGGATTGAGCATCAAATTGACTTAATTCCCGGTGCATCATTACCCAATCGTGCACCATACCGTACCAATCCACAGGAGACGAAGGAGATTATGCGTCAAGTACAAGAGCTGCTCGACAAAGGTTATATACGCGAATCCCTTAGTCTTTGTGCTGTTCCTATCATTTTAGTGCCGAAAAAGGATGGTACATCGCGTATGTGCGTTGATTATAGAGGCATTAATAATATTACTATTCGTTATCGTCATCCTATTCCTAGGCTAGATGATATGCTTGATGAATTGAGTGGCTCTACAATATTCTTCAAAGTTGATTTGCGTAGTGGATACGATCAAATTCGTATGAAATTGGGAGATGAATGAAAAACAACATTTAAAACTAAGTTTGGATTATATGAGTGGTTAGTCATGCCTTTTGGGTTAACTAATGCACCTAGTACTTTCATGAGACTAATGAACGAAGTTTTACGTGCTTTCATTGGATGATTTGTGGTAGTCTATTTTGATGATATACTGATTTATAGCAAATCTTTGAAAGAACATTTGGAACATTTACGTGCTATTTTTATTGCTCTATGTGATGCACGTTTGTTTGGTAACCTTGGGAAGTGCACCTTTTGCACCGACCGAGTATCTTTTTTTGGCTATGTTGTTACTCCACAGGGAATTGAAGTTGATAAAGCCAAGATTGAAGCTATTGAGAGTTGGCCGCAGCCCAAAAAGGTCACACAAGTGAGGAGTTTTCTTGGCCTCGCTGGATTCTATAGGCATTTTGTGAGAGATTTCAGCACCATTGCTGCACCTCTCAACGAGCTTACAAAGAAGGATGTGCCTTTTGTTTGGGGTACCGCATAGGAAGAAGCCTTCACGGTATTGAAAGATAAGTTGACACATGCTCCTTTACTCCAACTTCCTGATTTTAATAAGACTTTTGAACTTGAATGTGATGCTAGTGGAATTGGATTAGGAGGTGTGTTATTACAAGATGGCAAACCTGTTGCATACCTTTTTGAAAAATTGAGTGGGCCTAGTCTGAATTATTCTACTTATGATAAAGAATTATATGCTCTTGTTCGGACTTTAGAGACATGGCAACATTATTTATGGCCCAAAGAATTTGTTATACATTCTGATCATGAATCTTTGAAACACATTAAAAGTCAAGCAAAACTGAATCGTAGACATGCTAAATGGGTTGAATTCATTGAGACTTTTCCTTATGTCATTAAACACAAGACGGGTAAAGAAAATGTTATTGCTGATGCATTGTCTCGTCACTATACTATGCTTTCACAACTTGATTTCAAAATATTTGGTTTGGAGACCATCAAAGATCAATATGTGCATGATGCTGATTCTAAAGATGTAATGCAGAATTGTAAAAAAGGAAGAACATGGAACAAGTTCGTTATTAATGATGGCTTTGTGTTCCGTGCTAACAAACTATGCATTCCAGTTAGCTCTGTTCGTCTTTTGTTGTTGCAGGAGGCGCATGGAGGAGGATTAATGGGACACTTTGGCGTGAAGAAGACGGATGACGTACTTGCTACACATTTCTTTTGGCCAAAGATGAGACGGGATGTTGAGCGTTTTGTTGCTCGCTGCACTACATGTCAAAAAGCTAAGTCACGACTCAATCCTCATGGTTTATATATGCCTTTGCCTGTACCTACTGTTCCTTGGGAGGATATATCTATGGACTTTGTTTTAGATTTACCTCGAACAAAGAAGGGGAGGGATAGCATATTTGTTGTCGTGGATAGGTTCTCGAAAATGGCACACTTTATACCATGTCATAAAAGCGATGATGTTGTTAATGTTGCTAATTTGTTCTTTCGTGAAATTATTCGCTTGCATGGTGTGCCAAATACTAGAGCTCGCGCACGCCAATTGAATTACCAGGTACTTTCGTTTCTTGGTAATGATTCTAATGTTCATGAGAATATGATGCTGCCTAAATTGGATACATTTGTTTTGCTTACAAATGAAGGGCCTGGCATGGATAAGAGGGATGAACACTGGAGCAAGACCAAGCCTGGAGATGATGGCATGCGCAAGGGGAACAAGAACGGAGTTACAAATGATGATTTCAGGACTTTGAAGCCACCATAAAGAGTGCATGAAGCCTTGGACGAAATATACAAGATGCCACTTCATAAATTTCGTTCAGAGGCTATTCTAGGTGCTGCGTCACCTTATTATTGGGCCAGGCCCATGTAATTTCGAAATAAAGTATAGGCTGTTTTTAAAGTCCGTATGTGTGGGGAAACAAGAGTTAGGGTTGGATTCGGACCCCTCCCACAAGGGCCACGAAATTCCCCCCTATTCCTCCATATATACAGCCCTTAGGGCGTCGTTTAGACTTTGGGGTTTTGTTTAGATTAAAGTTCGCCATAGCTGCAACTTCGCGTACTTAGTTTGTGTTCAACGACCAAACAAAGGCGTCACAGAACCCCACCTTGATCAATAAAGCTTTCCTCTTATATTCGCAATATCCAGATTGCAATCTTAGTTTCTTACTTGTTCTTCGTTTGCCTGCAGGAAACAGACCTTCGTGCTCCGGTGTGGTCAATAACCTCTCGGAGTTGGTTTAGCGAATGCTAAGGCGCGACGTCCTCGCACGTTCGTAGTCGGATCGTCAAAGTCGACTTCCTCCAAAATGATAGCCACCATCTCATCGAAAGACGGCACACCTTTGCCTCTATCACAAGCACAATTCACCCCTAGCTCTCAATTGCCAATACAAAGGAACCATTGTCGCCATCACCTCATTTGTTGGCTTTCTTGCCAATTTTCTCGGTCAATCTGATTCTAAATTATATATTTAAGTTTCAGTGCATGTGACGTTGCCCCATCCCGATGGTCGAGACCTATATGTAAGGCGGTTCAATCTTTGCATTGACATGTTTGTCATAGTCGATGCTTGAGAAGTGGTGTTTTGCCTTTGCAAATCAATGGTTATTGATCCATCTTTCTTTTTGGGAGTACTTTGTGTTTTTTGTTTTTGTGCTCCATACCTTCGTGCTCTTGGTATTCTTCTTTAGTGTTCCAAGACAAAGTAGCGGTTCAATAGCTTATGTGCCTCCAATAATAGTGCATTATGTGGCCTTGGATTTTCACTTCTAAGGTAGGGACTCATATCGCTCTTCAAAGAGATTTAATGTCGAACGCTTCAATAGGTTGTTTCACTTATTGCACACTTGCAAATGATAGAGTGTGTGTAGTAAGTTGTTTCTTTCCTCTACCGTATTAATTGTTGCAATTGTCTTTGAGGCGAAGAATGCTACATTTAGTTCCATTTTTGTTGCACGAGTCAGTAAAATTATTGGTGCTTGTAATCAATACAAGTTGATATTGAAACTTTCCAAGTGAGATATGATGATTGGGGTGAGTACTCAACACAAATACAGATCAAAGAGTGCTATAAGCTACATTTAACATTAAGATGGTTTTCTGAAATTATTTGATTAATTGACTGGTAGCATAATGCTATGTGTAAGATGGCTTTCCAATAGTACAGTTCTTGAATTCTTGTTTACGGCGCTTAGCACACACTTGTACATGCCTCCAAATATTGGCATCGGTAGTAGATTTTGAAGCAACATGTGTTATATGTAGTGTATGTTATCCAACCCAAACAGTTTGAACTTCGAATATTCAGTTAGCCAAGCGCTTTGGTTCTGAAGAATCCTGCATTTGATGGCAGAGTAAGACCATCATCTCTTTATGGATTGCATGAGAGGGTCGATGTTGCCAGTCGGTCCATCCTGTTTTCTCTTCATGCGACGATGACACCATTGATATCAGTGGAACCCAGTGTGTTTTTCGGTTTTCTGTCAAGGATCCTTTTCAGCATATTTTGAGTCTGCCACGTGATCTATCCGTTTTAACTTTATATAATCATGATATCTTTCATCTAGAAAATAAAATAAAACGTACCAGTACGTATGTACTACCAGATTTGGTAACAAGAAGGCATGAATGAATGTAATAAAAGAGCAGCAGACATAGGCGACATAAGGTAGCTGCAACAGAACAATTTCAGGTTAACTGAAGAGTCTGCACATACAGCAACTTCACTACGGTTGTGAAAGTGTAGAACCCGTCGTCCCTTTGGGTTGTGAAAGTGTAGGTCCCTCTTCGACGTGCTACTGACGCCATCTTTAAAATGTGTGGATACTTGCAGCTCTGGCGATCGCTTAGCCGTCCCCAGGATCGGGACGTCATCAACAACCTCCTCGCCGACCTTCGATCGATGGCCTTCCGCTTGGCGCCTCCGCTCCCCCCGCCACCCCGGAGCACGACTAGATGCTCTGCCACACCCCGCGTGTGCGTGCTTTTTGTTTCTTCAGGGCTTGTTGAGCTGTGCCCTCAGCATTAACCCTTTGACCTCTTGTCTGTACTAGACCTTTGTGTGTGTGTGAACCTTATTGGATGTTTGGCTTGGGCAGTTGCTTTATCTATAAAGCGGGGCGAAAGTCTTTTTCGATATGATGAGCATGAACCATCACGCTCATGAATCCAAAGTGTTTAATCAAGCATAGTTGTGCTACACACATGCTTTTGCCGGTTAGTTTGTCTTGGGCCTACCGAAACAACACTTCTCCCGAAACAATTTGAAGGAAATGATTTTCATTCCATTCATGTGAGAAATTCATTACAGTACATCATAGGAGTGCATGATCTAGGACTCCCGAGAGTTACATTCAGACGATGGTACGTCTTGAGTGGCTAGCTACATCTTGACAGTGCCTTCCATGACCAAAAAAGTTGCAAGAAGACATCTTCAGGTCCCTAATCCCTTCGTGTACTGTATTCCCTATCACAAGGAACTACTGGGTACTGGCATCCGCTCCTCGAACTTCTTCAGCAGCGGGAGACTTCGTCCATGGCGACAGTGCTTGTCTTCACTGGGTGGGCGGCATGGTCTTGACGTCGTCCACGGCGACGCGCACGGGTCGAGATGGATCGTCGGGAGGGTAGTTGCCGTTGTACAGCACGTCAATGTAGCCATCCTTCGGGTCGGAGACGGCGACGGCGTTGAGCGAGAAGACGAGGCGCTCCCCCGTTGGCAGGTTCGCCAGCAGGGTGCGCACCTTTACTGGCGTGCCCTTCTTCACCGAGATGGACGAACAGCGCCGCGGGATCGGCGCGGATGACGTCTTCTTGCTGTACTCTGCTTCGGATGTGCTCGAACTCGAACTGGGTAGCTTCATGGTGGCAGCCGGCGCGCGCGGGATCAGCGCGGACTGGCATGGTGACGGAGGAGGGGCAGAGGACCTCTTGCGAATTCCTCCGTTCGCCACGACGGGAACCTTCACGGCAGACGCGGTCGGCATCAGCGGGTCTCGGCGCGGCGGGGCAGTGCGCCTCTTCTCAGGCTCTCCGATGTCCATGTAGTCGATCTTGTTGGAGGCCGCCTTGGGTGCTGCGAGCGGGGACAGCGCAGGCCGGTGCGGCGGCAGCGGCCGGGTGGAGCACTTCTTTGCAACTCCGTCCCTCGTCGGGCTGGCGAGCTCCATGGTGGCGGCGCCTGGTGACACGGACGGGGTCAGCACCACCGATCTACGCGGCGGCGGCTGCACGGCAGGGGGCTTCATTGCAACTCTCCCTTTCGCGGCCACGGCGAGCTTCCGGCGTCGCTCGAGCTCGCGGCGAACCT
Source organism: Aegilops tauschii subsp. strangulata (assembly GCF_002575655.3). Classification (NCBI taxonomy): domain Eukaryota; kingdom Viridiplantae; phylum Streptophyta; class Magnoliopsida; order Poales; family Poaceae; genus Aegilops; species Aegilops tauschii. The sequence goes on along the minus strand of NC_053035.3, from coordinate 117,914,790 downwards.
CGCGCATGCCGGCGGACGGGCGCTTCTGCCACATGGACGTCGACATGGCGATGGGGCGGCGGAGGAAGGGGAGGAGGCGAGGGGCGAGAAGGAAACGCCGGAAAGAGGGGCGGGCTAGGGTTATACCAAGCGCTAGGCGGTGGGAGGTCGCCGTGTTGGCGTCGGAGCCGGATTGCCGGAAGCGTGGGAACCAAGCTGTGCCAATGTACTAATCAGTTGGCGGGGAAGACGGATTGACAGATTAGATTTTTGAAATCCTGATCGGACGGTGTAGATCGCTTCTTGGCCTGATTAGCAGCGTGATTAAATCATCCAGGTCGTCGGAACTGGGAATCCCGCCGCGTTGAAGTCCCGAATCCGGAATCCGACCCGAGGTAGGAGCCCAGGTTTTTTTTTTAGGTGAAGGTAGGAGCCCAGGTGAACTAGGAAGCTGGAAAACCAGTTCCGTCTGAATGGTACTGGGCCGGCCCAGTATTGTAGCAATTGCGTGAGTTTTTTAATATGTGATTTCATTATCGATTTTTCAATGTTTGCATCGGTTTTCCTCGGGTTATTCTCTTTCTTTCTTTGTCTTCATCTTTCATTGTTTCTTTCTTCGGCTTCCACCAGTTTTCCTTTTTTCTTTGTTTCAACACAGGATATTTCTTGTATACATCAGGAATATTTTTACGCGTTTTTAATTATGTTAAATACATGATTAATATTTTCTCAAATACTACCTCCGTAAAGAAATATATAACAGCGCTTAGATCACCAAAGTAGTGATCTAAATGCTCTTAGATTTCTTTATGGAGGGAGTATATATTTTGATGCCTACATTTTTAATACACATTATACATTTTTCATATACATCTGAAACATTATTTATATACTCCCTACATCCTAAAATAAGTGTCTCAACTTTAGTACAATTTTGTACTAAAGTTAGTTTAAAGTTGAGACACTTATTTTGCGATGGAGGGAGTACATGTTTAACATTTTTTTAGAATTCATTTTTTGAATATATTTTTTAATACGTGTTAACCATTTTTTATATACAGGATGAAACATTTTCTGAATGGTATGAAACATTTTTCTGAATGGTACAAACATTTTTATTAAACTACGTGAACATTTTTATACATTGTATAAACATTTTTTGAAAATTTCATGAACATATTTTCAAAATGTTTGAAAAAAATTAATGGTAGAATTTTTTAATTACACTAATAATTTGAATAAACTATTTTTTAAGTTTTTCACTTACATTTTTCTGAAATGTATGGACATTTTTAAATGTCACAATATTTATTTAATTATGCTAAAAAATACAGTGCATTAACACTTTCAAATTCATGCTTTTTAATTTATTTTAAGTAAATCTAAGTTTTGAAATATATGTATTCAGAATGTTGTAAAAAATATGGACAAAACAAAAAACACAAAAAAATATATGAAAAAACAGAGAAGAAAAATAAACTAGCCTGTCAGAAGCTACTTCGGTCGGCCCATTAGTAGTGACTCCTAAGGGGAGACAAGCTTGTGTCTCGCTATAAGCGAGACAAAGTCGGTCTCGCCGACAGGTTGGGTCCAAGGTTTTGGATTTCGGTCGGTCCTATTTGAATTTTTTGTTCGTTCCAGCCTTCGGCCCAGTCTACATTTCCCATCAGGTCGTGTAAAAGGCCCATACAAAGCTCCCAGACCTTTTTTTTCAGTTTCACCTATGTTTCCTCCTTGAGTGGAGGTGTCTTCCACGTGCTAGATGTGCTCGTGCCGCCGCAGCGAGGGGCGCAAGGACGACCACAGGGTCAAAGGTCTGGGGACGCGGCCTGCGAGGCAAAAAGGCTCAATGGCCTTTGTGTGTCCTCTCCGCTAGTTGGGCCATGCTTGTTCGGGCGGCCAAAGCGAGACCTTAGGTTGGAGCAGGTACGTGCCTAGCGGGGCGATTGATGATTCGGAGATGAGTACTGGCGTGAGAATTCTGCTAATTGTACTATTTGGAATTTGTAATATTTTTTCTATGAATGGTAGATTTTCTTTAATTCAAAATGTAGCATCAAGTGAATACAATACCAAAGCATCCACACACACAAAACTACACCGGCAACTAGCATAGTCATACATGATCGAAGTTATGCCATGGTGAATTAAAAAAAAAAGAAATCGATCAAAACAATGATCAAGAAGCTACAATAGCGACCATATCCGCACCAACCATATCTTAAAATCACAATTACAATTCTTCAATGGCAATGCATTCAGGAAGGGAACGACGCTCAAGCATCACTGTTGCCTAATCCAACCACCGAACGCGAGATCATGGGTTTTCACCATGAAAAACAAGTCCGAACAAATCTGAGCAATGCATTCAACAAGATAACGACAAAAAAAACATGTCCATTGTCTGATATAATCAAATAGGGTCAGATATCGGGTTTTCACCCTGTAGCTCGAGGCCAATACTTGAGAAGCACCAACGAAATCAAATTCATCATGTACTAAACCGAGTTACTGATTGGAGTTTAAGCAACTTCGGATTCCTGATTTCGTGCATTTCTAGATTGCTCTATTGCCAAAAATGTGTCGCTTCATGTAGTCTGCTTAATTTGAGTGATTTCTGTGTGTATAAGCAATTAATGGATTGTTTCCTTTCAATTTCACTTTGCTATATTTCATTGTTGCTTGAATTCAAAATTTGGATATATTTGTTCAAAACGTTCTCATTTTTTGTTTAAAAATATCTAATTCTTGATTGTGCTTTTTGTCCGAGATTTTCTGAGAAAATCCCAAGAGGCTGAATTTCACCCATTTCATTAAGGGTCAGTAAAATTTGCAAAGCGACTAGAAACAAAAAAACATCTATTCTTTGATTGCAACTTCAGTGTGAGCTATTGGAACTCCATCAATATCCATTGGGACACCTCATTAGGACTCCAACAAATGTTTGACAAAGCTACTGCTTCCGGGCCTCACCCATTATTCCATGAGATTAAAAAAATTAGTTGTCTGGGATATTTGGAAGCAAAGAAACAGATGTTATTTCGATGGGGTCCAGGCATCTCTACAAGACTCAAGGAGGGCCCTCATAGCTAACCTGGAGGTACTTAAATTTAGACTCAAGGCTGAGATAGCTACTTTCTTGGATAGCTATGTTCCAAACCTTTCTTTGTAAACCTTCTAGTGCCTAATACACTTGATGTATGTCTTGCATGTGCTTATCTGTGGTGATAATGGGATATTCACGTGGTCTACTTAATGTATGTTTTGGTGATCAACTTGCGGGTTCAGTGATCTTGTGAACTTATGCATAGGGGTTGGCACACGTTTTTGTCTTGACTCTCCGGTAGAAACTTTGGGGCACTCTTTGAAGTTCTTTGTGTTGGTTGAATAGATGAATATGAGATTGTGTGGTGCATATCGTATAATCATACCCGCGGATACTTGTGGTGACATTGGAGTATCTAGGTGACATTAGGGTTTTGGTTGATTTGTATCTTAAGGTGTTATTCTAGTATGAACTCTAGGATAGATCGAACGAAAAAAATAGCTCTGTGTTATTTTACTACGTACTCTTGAATAGATCGATCAGAAATGATAACTTTGAGGTGGTTTCGTACCCAACAATAATCTCTTCATTTGTTCACCGCTATTAGTGACTTTGGAGTGACTCTTTGTTCCATGTTGATCAGAAACCTAGCCCCCGCGTCGCTCCTCCCGCGGGCGACACGGGCGGCGCCACCACCCCTTGCCGCTAGCCCTCCTCCTCCTCCCCTTCCCCGCCGCCGCCGGCCAGAGCCGCCGGGGCAAAGCCCCCCGCGGTGGCTGGCGGCGGGGGCCTTCTCCCCTCCTCGTGTTTGGCCTGCGGGAGCGGCCAGGCCGAGCGGAGGCGCCGGGGCGCGCGGATCCTGGCGGCGCGGCGACGACGATCTTGATGGCGGCGGGCCCATGGCGCGGCTGCAGATGGGTCGACGCCGAGCTGTGTGGCGGCTGCGTGCGGGTCTCCTCGTGGCGGTGGCCTTCGCCGACGGCGGGGCGGCACGTGCGCGACATCCAGTGAGGGGTGGGGACGCGGCCACGGTGGCTTCTCGTGCGAGTACGCGGAGAAGAGGCTGCGGCGTGTGTCTTCGGGAAGGATGGCTATCCTCGCCCAGATCCGTCGGTGGCATGGCGGCGGAGGTCGCAGTGGCCGGTCGGCGGTGGCGGAACTTGGCCGGTGGTAGCGGCGAGGTTCTGTCTGGATCCCGGGGCAGCGCCCCTGGAGGGTGGCGGCTGGTGACGCTAGGGCTTCCCGCGGCGGCATGGCGTAATGTAGTCCCTGTCCAAGGCGGATTTGTGACGACGATCTGCTTTGGATTGGTTCGGATCAGAGAAGGTGACGAGCGCGCGGGATCCTTCTCGGCGGCTCTCGCGGCTTGGCGAGGCGGGGTGGGAGCCCTCTTCCTAGGCTCCAGTGGTGGCACACTCAGGCAGTGGTCGGTGCGCCAGTGATCCCACGGTGGCACTGTTGCTGCGGTTGGTCGCCGGATCTAGGCGGCTGGATTGGGGTTTTGAAGGCGGTCGAGACGGTGCACAGGTTGTTGGGTGGATTTCTTGGGACGGATCCGGGTGAAAACCTGGTCTTCGGTTGATGGCCGGAGCCGGTGATGACGATGCCCTTATCATCGTTCCCTTCATGAAGGCATCATCGAGGTGAAGCTCCCAACTCCACTCAATACCTCTGGGGGAAACCCTAGATCTACTGATCGGATGTTGGCGGCATTCATGTGTCGTAACCCCCTTTGGGGCGGCATTCTTGGAGGTGCACTCGGCTTCGCGGGACCAGCGAACGACTTCTTTGGTGGAGCGGTGCTTCATCCTACATATTGATGGCGACGGATCTTGACGGCGTGGTGCAGTGCAGATTCGGAGTTTGATGTGGGAAAGGATGGACTCGCACAGGAGGACGGCGTTGTCTGGCGTCGTGGTGGCGTCGATGGCAGAGAGACCTGGCACGGTAGATGCAACAGTACAGCTCTGAAGATGGACTTGTGGCAGGTGGCTGCGGCGGCCTCATACCCGGCAGGCGTCCTGGTTGAGGAGTCGCCGGACTGGTAGGTGCCCCATACCAGGCAGGCATCCTGGTTGGGACCTCAGGTCTTAGATGTTTAGGTTTGGCTGCGATGTCTATTTGGTATTAGGCCCAGGCTATCAGCGCTCCTTCATCATTTGGATAGGTGTAGCGACAGTTGTTGCTTAGACTGTGGCTTTAGTCTTGCTGTTGTATGACTTTGTAAGGTCTTGTGAGAATAATTAATAAAGTGGCTGCATGCATCGTCCATATGCAGAGGCCGGGGGTCATCCTCCTTTTCTAAAAAAATGTTGAGGTATTGTTATATGATCTAATTATGTTATCATTGTTGAGAGAACTTGACTAGTGAAAGTATGAACCCTAGGCCTTGTTTCGAAGCATTGCAATACCTTTTGTGCTCACTTTTATCATTAGTTACCTTGCTGTTTTTATATTTTCAGATTATAAAAACATATATCTACCATCCATATCACCATCTCTTCGCCGAACTAGTGCACCTATACAATTTACCATTGTATTGGGTGTGTTGGGGACACAAGAGACTCTTTGTTATTTGGTTGCAGGGTTGCTTGAGAGAGACCATCTTCATCCTATGCCTCCCATAGATTGATAAATCTTAGGTCATCCACTTGAGGGAAATTTGCTACTGTCCTACAAACCTCTGCACTTGGAGGCCCAACAACGTCTACAAGAAGAAGGTTGTGTAGTAGACATCAAAGTACCAAAGGGGGGCTCGGAGGGGAGCACAACCCACCTGGGCACGCCTAGGCCCCTAGGCGCTCCATGGTGGGTTGTGCCCACCTCGGCCGCCTCCCGCACCGCCTCTTTACTCTATAAATACCCCAATATTCCAGAAACCCTTAGGGGGGCGACGAAAAATAATTCCAGCCGCCGCAAGTTCCAGAAACCACAGATCCAATCTAGACACCATCACAGAGGGGTTCATCATCCTCATTGGTGCCTCTCCGATGATGCGTGAGTAGTTCATTGTAGACCTACAGGTCCGTAGTTAGTAATTAGATGGTTTCCTCTCTCTCTTTTGATTCTCAGTACAATGGTCTCTTGGAGATCTATTTGATGTAACTCTTTTTGCGGTGTGTTTGTTGGGATCCGATGAACTTTGAGTTTATGATCAGATCTATGTTTTTATCAATGAAAGTTATTTGAGCCTTTTGATCTCTTATATGCATGATTACTTATAGCCTCGTATTTCTTCTTCGAATCTTTGGTTTAGTTAGGCCAACTAGATCAATTTTTTGTGCCATGGGAAGAAGTGCTTTGTGATGGGTTCGATCTTACGGTGCTCGATCCCAGTGACAGAAGGGGAACCGACACGTATGTATCGTTGCTATTAAGGATAACAAGATGGGATCTATTCCTATATGAGTAGATCTTGTCTACATCATGTCATCATTCTTACTGCATTACTCCGTTTTTCCATAAACTTAATACACTATATGCATGTTGGATAGTGGTCGATGTGTGGAGTAATAGTAGTAGATGCAGTCAGGAGTCGGTCTACTAATCTTGGACGTGATGCCTATATAATAATCATTGCCTGGATATCATCATAATTATTTGAAGATCTATCAGTTGCCCAACAGTAATTTGTTTACCCACCGTATGCTATTTTTCTCGAGAGAAGCCACTAGTGAAATCTACGGCCCCCAGGTCTATTTTCTCATCATATACTTTTAGATCTATATTGCTATTTGCCTTTTCGTTTATTTGCAACTTTTATTTTCAGATTTATATTATCAAAAACCCAAAAATACCTCGCTGAATTTTATTTGCTTTTATTTGCATCTATCAATCTATTACAATTATATCTTGTTAACTTGGCAATTTCTGGCACCTTTACCCGAAAGGGATTGACAACCCCTTTAACACTTCGGGTTGCAAGTATTTGTTCTTTGTGTGCAGGTACCATTTACGTAGTGTTGCGTGGTTCTCCTACTGGTTCGATAATCTTGGTCTAATCACTAAGGGAAATACTTACCGTTGATGTGTTGCATCATCCCTTCCTCTTTGGGGAAATACCGACGTAGTTCAAGCCAACGTCAAAAGGAATTTCTGGCGCCCTCGCTGGGGAGGATCAAGTCAAGATAGTCTCCCGGCCACGTGCCAATTTCTGGCGCCGTTTCCGGGGAGACATCATCAACATATACTAGGTTCCTAATCACAAATCTCATCTCCTTGCAATTTACATTATTTGCCATTTGCCTCTCGTTTTCCTCTCCCCCACTTTACAAAAATTTGCCGTTTTATTCGCGCTCTTTTTCGTTCGCCGTTTTCTCGTCAGATCTGTTTATGTGTGTGATCTTGCTTGCTCACCTTGTCGCTATGGCTAGCATGACTACTACTCCTTTGTCTCTGGATTTTGAAGTTTTATACTTCAAGCAGAGACAAGGAGAAAATTTGAAGATGCTTGGTATAGGCTAATGGAATCCTATCGCATTAGCAACCTAAAAGGGGATGCAAAGATTTTGCTTCGAAATTTTTATATAGGATTAGCCTTGCATCATAGGCAACTTCTGGATTTTGCCGCTAAAGGAAATTTTACCGAACTTGATGCTAATACTGCTTATGAGATCTTACAGGGGATCTTGGGAATTCCACCCACCAAGAAGGGGATTTCTTTTACTCAAGAAGGGGTTTAAATCTTAGACAAGTTGAGTGATTTGCATAAACATATGGTCGAGTTGCAAAAATATAATGAACCCCTCAAGCATTTAGTGGGAACCTTAATCGAATGAATACTTTGATTACTCTTTGCAATAAGCGGTTGGATATCTTAGATCTCAAGATGGTTTCTTTTCCTGAGAATTTAAGGAAGCGCAAAGAGCCTCCCAGATTTGAGAAAGCCCTTACAAAAGTTGCTAAAACTACGAATGACAACACTTAGATCTTTGTGTTATGCCTAGCTAGGGGCGTAAAACGATATCGCTTGTTGGAAAGCAATCAATGAATAAAATTTATTTTTGTCTTTTTCTTTCTGTTCTTGAGTGTTTGCACAATTATGCCTCTGTTATGATTGTGTTTTTTGTGTTAGTTAGTGTTTGTGCCAAGCGAAGCCTTTGGGATCTTGTTGGGTGATAGTTGATTTGATCTTGTTGAAAAACAGAAACTTTTGCGCTCAGTAAAATAATTTTCATAAATCACAAAAGCGTGCTTTTGCTCTGAATTTTTTACACAAGATTGATATACAAATTTCCCACATTGTCCTAATTTTTCATAATTTTTGGAGTTAAAGAAGTATACGAAGTTCCCTGATTACTACATACTGTTTTGTTGTTGACAGATTCTGTTTTCTTTGCGTTGTCTGCTTATTTCGATGAATCTATGGTTCGAATTGGAGGGTATAAGCTATAGTAAAGTTGGAATATAGTAGATACAATCCAAAAATAAAATATGAATGGGTTTGCAACAGTACTTAGAGTAGTGATTTTCTTTGTTATACTAACGGGTCTCACGAAGGTTTTGTTGAGTTTTGTGTGATTGAAGTTTTCAAGTTTTGGGTGAGATCACGATGGATGAAGGAATAAGGAGTAAGGAGAGCCTAAGCTTGGGGATGCCCCATGGCATCCCAAGCTATTATCCAAAAGAGAAGCAAGCAACTAAGCTTGGGGATGCCCGAGTGGCATCCCCTCTTTCTTCTAACGACCATCGGTATTTTACTTGGAACTATATTTTTATTCGTCACGTAGCATGAGTTTTGCTTGGAGCATCTTGTATGATATGAGTCTTTTCTTGTTTTGCTTTTTTATTTTGTGTCATCTATCCTTGCTGGACACACCTATTTGAGAGAGCCAAAATTATGCTATGATTTGTTAGAATTGCTCTCTATACTTCACTTAAATCTTTTTGAGCTATGGAATTGCTCAAGTGCTTCACTTATATCTTTTTGAGCACGGTGTGGTTTATTATTTTTGAAGAAATTCTCTCAGGCTTCACTTAGATTTATTTGAGAGTTAGTAATTTTTTAAAGAAATTCTCTCTTGCTTCACTTAAATTATTTTGAGAGAAGAAATTTTTATGCTCATGTTCTTCACTTAGATTTGTTTGAGCTATTAATAGCAACATATGAAATTAGTCCCAAAGTGATAGATATCCAAGGGAGATGTAATAAAAACTTTCATGAAGATCATTGGACAAAATAAACTCGACTCTTTGTAATAGTTTTGCCATATGCTGATAGTGATATGTGTGTCATGTTAATGAGTAATTATGTTTTAGTAGGAATATTGGTGTTAAGGTTTGTGATTCCCTATGCAAGCACGAAAGTCAATAGTTATGCGATGAAATTACATCCTACTTGTGGTGCAATATTCGGTGTTAGTTATGCTTAATGCTCGCTTATGAGATTTTTCGTTTCTTGGTTGGATGCTTCTCAATCTTTTGTTAGCCTTCATTTGCACTAAGTATGATCTCTACTTGTGCATCCAAAATCCTTAAACCCAGGTTTGCCATATGAGTCCACTATACACACATATATACGGTATTTCCGTGCTGTTCTAAGCAAATTTGTATGTGCCATCTCTAATTTCAAAATAATTTCCTTTTTGTGTGCTCGTACCGCTCATGAAACGGTAGGGGGTGGTTGATATTTTTCCATGCTAGATGTGTTATTCTCAAGATGAGTGTTTATTCACTTGTCATTGCACGAGAGTACGACAAAGGTATTAGGGATGCCCAGTCCCGAAATGAAAAATGAATTTACTTTATGTTGTCAAATAATAAATTCCTTGAAAAGAGTTGGTATGGACGGCACCCGTGGATTCGGTTAGCCGTGGAATGTGAAAGTATGGTGGGAAAAGGAATAAACTTTATTTTCTGTTTGGGAACCGCCTATAATATGTCTAGCATGGAAAGTATTGGGAACTACTCGATCGTTTTTGTTGATAGGAAAGGCATGCCACCCAAAATGTTTTATCTCTATCTTTTTTCGCTTTGAGCTCTGGGACCTCTACAAATCCCTACTTCCCTCCGCGAAGGGCCTTTCTATTTACTTTATGCAATTTTTTTATTTGAGTCTCCATCTTCTCTTATAAAGCACCAACTAAGCGGCACTATGATCGTATTTGAGTATTGGGTGTAGCTAATATGCGAGTGTGTTTCATGAATGGATCAGTGATTGAGAATAATGGGCTAGGGATAACTTGCTTTAGCATTGATATTTTGAAAAGACATAGTTGCTTGTTGATATGCTTGAGTATTGAAATCTTCATGTCAAAACTAGACTATTGCTTTGAATCATATAAAAGTCCAAATGTCCATGCTACAAAGGAAATATTATGTGATGAACATGTTAGGCAGCATTCCACATAATTGGTTTTTGTTTTTATCATTTACCTACTCGAGGACGAGAAGGAATTAAGCTTGGGGATGCTGATATGTCTCCAACGTATCTATAATTTTTTATTGTTCCATGTTGTTATATTATCATTCTTGGATGTTTTACAATCATTTTATAGCAATTTATATCTTTTTTGGGACTAACCTATTGACATAGTGCCTAGTGCCAGTTGTTGTTTTTGCTTGTTTTTTTACTTCGTAGGAAATTATACCAAACGGAGTCCAAACGCAGCGAAAATTGTTGGTGATTTTTTATGGACCAAAATACACTTGTTGGGCCAAAGAAGTACCAGAGGGGGGCTCCGAGGGGAGCACAACCCACCAGGGCGCGCCTGGGGGCCCAGGCGCGCCCTGGTGGGTTGTGCCCACCTCGGCCGCCTCCCGCACCGCCTCTTTGCTCTATAAATACCCCAATATTCCAGAAACCCTATGGAGGGCAACAAAAAACAATTCCAGCCGCCGCAAGTTCCAGAAACCACCAATCTAGACACCATCACAGAGGGGTTCATCATCCTCATTGGTGCCTCTCCGATGATGCATGAGTAGTTCATTGTAGACCTATGGGTCTGTAGTTAGTAGCTAGATGGCTTCCTCTCTCTCTTTTGATTCTCAATACAATGGTCTCTTGGAGATCTATTTGATGTAACTCTTTTTGTGGTGTGTTTGTTGGGATCCGATGAACTTTGACTTTATGATCAGATCTATGTTTTTATCCATGAAAGTTATTTAAGTCTTTTGATCTCTTATATGCATGATTACTTATAGCCTCGTATTTCTTCTTCGAATCTTTGGTTTAGTTAGGCCGACTAGATCGATTTTTCTTGCCATGGGAAGAGGTGCTTTGTGATGGGTTCGATCTTACGGTGCTCGATCCCAGTGACAGAAGGGGAACCGACACGTATGTATCATTGCTATTAAGGATAAAAAGATGGGGTTTATTCCTATATGAGTAGATCTTGTCTACATCATGTCATCGTTCTTATTGCATCACTCCATTTTTCTATGAACTTAATACACTAGATGCATGCTGGATAGCGGTCGATGTGTGGAGTAATAGTACTAGATGCAAGCAGGAGTCGGTCTACTAATCTTGGACGTGATACCTATATAATGATCATTGCCTGGATATCGTCATAATTATATGAAGTTCTATCAATTGCCCAACAGTAATTTGTTTACCCACCGTATGCTATTTTTCTCGAGAGAAGCCACTAGTGAAATCTACGACCCCCGGGTCTATTTTCTCATCATATACTTTCAGATCTATATTGCTATTTGCATTTTCGTTTATTTGCAACTTTTATTTTCAGATATATATTATCGAAAACCCAAAAATACCTCGCTGAATTTTATTTGCTTTTATTTGCATCTATCAATCTACTACAATTTTATCTTGTTAACTTGGCAACTGGCACCGTTACCCGAAAGGGATTGACAACCCCTTTAACACGCCGGGTTGCAAGTATTTGGTGTTTGTGTGCAGGTACCGTTTACGTAGTGTTGCGTGATTCTCCTACTAGTTCAATAACCTTGGTCTCATCACTGAGGGAAATACCCACCGTTGCTGTACTGCATCATCGCTTTCTCTTTGGGGAAATATTGATGTAGTTGAAGCCAACATAAGTGTGGGATGTGCATCTCGCCTGGTAAGGTTCTGGGAGCGCAGGGTGGTGGTGCGGCCCTCCTTCTCCAGGGTTTGATCTGACAGGATGGTCCAGATCTAGGGTTTGTGCTCGGGCAGGCCAATCCGGGGCGGATCGGAGCTTGAGCTTTTGGTAGGAGAGGTCAGGCTTGGCTCGGGATGTGCTCGCAGGTGGTGCTCGTGCTCCCCTCGCGAGTATGGTGGTCGGTGGTGGTGGTCGGGTGTAGGATCAAAAGTATGTCTAGAGGGGAGGTGATTAGACTACTTGACCAAATAAAAATCTAGCCTTTTCCCAATTTTAAGTCTTGGTAGATTTTAGCAACTTAGTACAAGTCAAGCAATGAACCTACACATGCAATTCTAAGAGTATAGCAGTGGAATGTAAATCATTGCATATGAAGGTAAATGGGAGGAGTTTGGAGGGAGCAAACGCAATGTAGACACGGAGATTTTTGGCGTGGTTCCAATAGGTGGTGCTATCGTACATCCACATTGATGGAGACTTCAACCCACGAAGGGTAACGGCTGCGCGAGTCCACGGAGAGCTCCACCCACGAAGGGTCCACGAAGAAGCAACCTTGTCTATCCCACCATGGCCATCGCCCACGAAGGACTTGCCTCACTAGGGTAGATCTTCACGAAATAGGCGATCTGCTTGCCCGTACAAACTCCTTGGTTCAACTCCACAATCTTGACGGAGGCTCCCAAGCGACACCTAACCAATCTAGGAGACACCACTCTCCAAAAGGTAATAGATGGTGTGTTGATGATGAACTCCTTGCTCTTGTGCTTCAAATGATAGTCTCCCAAACACTAAACTCTCTCTCACAGATTTGGATATGGTGGAAACATGATTGGAGTGGAAAGCAACTTGGGGAAGGCTAGAGATCAAGATTCTTGTGGTTGGATTGGAATCTCTTGGTCTCAACACATGAGTAGGTGGTTCTCCCTCAGAAAATGAATGCTGGAAGTGTAGGTGCGTTCTGATGGCTCTCTCCTCGAATGGAGAATGGGTGGAGGGGTATATATAGCCTCCACACAAAATCTAACCGTTACACACAATTTACCAAACTCGGTGGGACCGAATAGTGAAACTCGGTTAAACCGATTCAGTTCAAAATGTGAATGTTAGGCTCTTCGGTGGTACCGACGTGATCAACTCGGTGGGACCGATGTGCTACGGTTAGGGCATAACTTGATCTCGGTGAGACCGATCACATGAACTCGGTGAGACCGATTTCAGTGATAGGCCAACAGAGAGTTGGTCAGGCAAACTCGGTGGGACCGATCGCTCATTTCGGTGAGACCAAAACGTTACGAAAAGGAAACAGAGAGTTTGCATTGTGAACTCGGTGGGACCGATCGCTCATTTCGGTTAGACCGAAACATTACGAAGGGAAACAGAGAGTTTGCAATCCCATCTCGGTGAGATGGAGATCCCTATCAGTGAGACCGAACTGATTAGGGTTTCTGGCTATGGCTATGTCAAATGAACTCGGTGGCCGGATAGATCAAATCGGTGGGGCCGAGTTTGACTTTAGGTTTAGGACATATGTGGAATTGAGGAAGTGGTTGAGGGCTTTTGGAGCATATCACTAAGCATTTTGAGCAAGCAAGCCATTAAACAGCACCTCATACCCTTTTAATAGTATTGGCTTTTCCTATGGACTCAATGTGATCTTGGATCACTAAAATAAAAATGTAGAGTCTTGAGCTTTTACTAATATGTGTCCTTAGCATTTTGAGGGGTCCACATCTCTAGTCCATGCCATGCCAATCATTGAACTTTCTGAAATGATCATCTTGAAAGATTATTAGTTTAATGAGCTATATGTTGTTATGAATTACCAAAACCACCCAGGGATTAGTTGCACTTTCAATCTCCCCCCTTTTGCTAATTGATAATAACATATAGATCAAAGCTTTGACAAATGATAATAAGAATGAAATACATCGTCACTTTGAGAAGTATGTGATAAGCAAGAGCTCCCCCTAAATTTGTGCATTATTTAAAATTTGCTTTTGAATGCAAATGCACAGTCGATTAGGATCATGGGTTACTCTTCCATGTCACATACATCTAGGTGGATCGCTCAAAATGATAGAATATGAAATATGTACTCATCACCAAGACAAAGTGAATGATCATATATGAGAGATAGAGAATATCATCATCCAAGCACAAACATTAAAGTATGATATGATCAAGCACATGACCATACAAGTATCTCACACACACGACCATAGAGTATCATCCAAGCAAGCAAACAAATAAGTAGCAGCAAAAGAGGCAAAAAGAAGCAAAGCTCTCTCTCTCTCTCTCTCGAAGCCTATGATCTATAAACTTTCTCCCCCTTTGGCAACAAGTTACCAAAAAGCTCGAAAATGCATAGTGCTATGCGGCTCTCTAAGCTTGATCTTCGGAGGTGGCATGGACAGGAGTCCTGCAACAAATGCATCTGAAGAGGTTATAGGAGCTGGTGGAGTGGCAACTGGAGGGGCAACTGAAGCTGTGGCTGCAGGAGCCGAAGTTGTAGCTCTAGTGTTTGTCACTGGCACTGCTGCAAACCTCTGTCTTCTGGGCACCCTTTGATAAGCATCAGTGGTGGTCTTGTTACTCCCATCCTCAAGCTCTTCTTGGATCTTCTGCACAAAAGTCTGAATCTCTGTCACCTTGACATCTAAGTCATAAAGTTTTGTCTCAAAAATTCTCTCAAGACTCTCTTGATTCTGAGTCAGGGTGGCCAATCCCTTCTCAATCCTCAAAATAGCCTGAATGAGATAGCCAAGTTGGTCTTGTTTGGACTTGAGAAATATCTGGGACGCCTCTTCAGCACTTGGCATCTTGGCTGCCTTCTCTGCTTGTGCTTTTTCTCTCTTCTCTTGAGCCTCTACTGATGTGGGATCTGCAGCATCCATGAAAACTTGTTGTCCTCAAAATCAGGCCTCAAGGGAAGGTGCTCTTTGTCCAACAGATACATGCCTTTGCCCATCTTGGAGTTTATGAGCATCTGAATGTGTGGAGCATACCCACATGATCTTTTTTGGTCTGCTGCAGTTCTCTTGATAGTTTCAATTATCAAGCTCATCACCTTGAACTTCTAAGGCACATCAAACAGTTGAAGCAAGTTGATGGAGTGGCCTTTGATCATCCTGTGATCTCCTGATTTGGGCAACAAGGTGTGCCTCAATATGGTGTTTATGGTGGCCAGTCCAGATAGCAGATAATACACTGAGCCTAGCTTGTGTGTCTCCAAGCCTTGTCAGGTATTTCCTTGTACATGTTGGTCATGGAGTTGTGATCTTTCTTGCGCTTGGCATAGACATCAATGTCATCCTCATGCTCTTCAGGGGCATTGATAAGCTTGGCCCACTCAGCAACAGTAGACTGGTACCTTGTATCTTCAGTCATCCATACAATTCTCCCACCTGGGTAGAAGTGAGCTGTTGAATAGAACTGCATGATAAGCTCATCATTCCACTTGGTCAATTTCTGACCCACAAATTTGTCAACTCCATTGAGTCTGAAGCTCTCATGCACTCTAGGGAAATGATCTTCATTGTTATTAATGTACTTCCAATCTACCCACTTCATGTCACACACAATGGGCTTATTATCCAAGAGGATAGTCTCATAAAAGTCTTGTTGTTCCTTTGTGTGAAATCTATAGTCCACATCAGTCCTCCTTCTTGCAGCATAAGGGTCTGATTGTCTCCATAATCTGAGACCTGCATCCTTTCTCTACTTCATGTTTTCAGCCACTGGATGATTATCATCATGATCAGGGATTTTTGGCTTTAATTTTCTGAGCACTTGGGCTTCCTCTTCTTCTTCTTCCACTTCAGGCACTGGGGCCTTGTTTTTCTCAGCAGCAGGAATATTTCTAGTGCTTCTCTTTGGTGCAGACTTTGAAGCTTGAGCTGTAGCTTTGGGGGCAGGCTTGGGCTTTGATGGAGCAGCCCCAGTTTTGATGGCATCCCTCATCAGCTTCCGAGATTTGGGTGCTGGTGCAGCATCCTCTTCTTCATCTTCTTCCTCATCCTCAGCCGGGTCTCTCATCATAGAGGATCTCCCAATTACTATGGCCATGGTCTTTTTGAACGTCCTTTCTCTTCTTGCCCTCACCAGCAGCCTCTTCAACAGTTGATTTGGAGGCTTCAAGAGGTTAGGCTCTGACCTTAGACATGGGCACTCTCTTGGCAGGAACCTTCTTGTGCAAACCAGGCTTAGTTGAAGCTGCTGTGCTGAAAGGACAAGTGCTCCCTGGGTGGTTTTGGTAATTAATGTCAACATATCTCTTGTTGGACTAATGTTTTCATCTAGTGCATTTTAGACAAGTTCAACAGATGGAGTGGCGTGGACAAGAGGATGTGGAACCCCTTCATGATGCTAAGGACAAAGGATTGGCTCAAGCTCAAAAGCTCAAGACTCTACATTTTACTTTTAGTGATCCAGGATCGCATTGAGTCCATAGGAAAGCCAATACTATTAAAAGGGGATGAGGTGTTGCTTAACGGCTTACTTGCTCAAAGTGCTTAGTGATATGCTCCAAAACCCTCAACCACTTTCTCATATCCACATATGTCCCAAACCAAAAGTCAAACTCGGCCACACCGAAACTTTCTATCTGGCGCCACCGAGTTCATTTGACATAGCCACTGCCACAAACCCTAATCAATTCGGTCTCACCGATGGGATCCTGGTCTCACCGAGATGGGCTTGCAAACGCTCTGGTGCCTGTTGCATTTATTTCGGTCCCACCGAGATTAGTAATCGGTCTCATCGAGTTTGCTTCACCAACTCTCTAGTTAGCTCTTTACCAAAATCGGTCCCACCGAGTTTGAGTAATCGGTCAAACCGAGATGAGGTTTTACCCTAACCCTAGCACATCGGTCCCACCGAGTTGATAATATCGGTCCCACCGAAATGCCTAACGATCACATTATGAACTAAATCGGTCTGACCGAGTTTTCTGATTCGGTCCCACCGAGTTTGGTGAATTGTGTGTAACAGTTAGATTTTGTGTGGAGGCTATATATACCCCTCCACCCACTCTTCATTCGTGAGGAGAGCCATCAGAACATGCCTACACTTCCAGCATACATTTTCTGAGAGAGAACCACCTACTCATGTGTTGAGGTCAAGATATTCCATTCCAACCATATGAATCTTGATCTCTAGCCTTCTCCAACTTGCTTTCCACTCAAATAATCTTTCCACCAAATCCAAATCTGTGAGAGAGAGTTGAGTGTTGGGGAGACTATCATTTGAAGGACAAGAGCAAGGAGTTCATCATCAACACACCATCTATTACCTTTTGGAGAGTGGTGTCTCCTAGATTGGTTAGGTGTCACTTGGGAGCCTCCGTCAAGATTGTGGAGTTGAACCAAGGAGTTTGTATGGGCAAGGAGATCGCCTACTTCGTGAAGATCTACCCTAGTGAGGCAAGTCCTTCGTGGGCGATGGCCATGGTGGGATATACAAGGTTGCTTCTTCGTGGACCCTTCGTGGGTGGAGCCCTCCGTGGAATCGCGCAACCATTACCCTTCGTGGGTTGAAGTCTCCATCAACGTGGATGTACGATAGCACCACCTATCGGAACCACACCAAAAATCTCCGTGTCTTCAATTGCGTTTGCACACTCCAATCCCATCCCTTTACATTCTTGCAACTTGCATGCGTTACTTTCCGCTGCTCATATACTCTTGTCATGCTTGCTTGATATGTATTGTGAATGTTTAAACTTGTGCTAAAACTCTACCTCAACTTCAAGAAATTAAAAACTGCAACTTTTCTTGTTAAGAGTCCATTCACCCACCTTTAGACTCCTCTTCTCGGTCCTTTCAATTGGTATGAGAGCATTGGTCTCCATTGCTTTGGTTTAAACACCTTTGGAGGAAGTTGGATGTGTCTACGTTGGGGAGTCTTACACATAGAGTGCCTATACTTGATGGAGAGTACTTTCATGAGTGGAAAAATGAGATGCTTGAGATTTTCAATGAATATCACTTGAACAAGTACATTACTAGTCCTTGCATTCCCCCTAGTGATCCTTTGCATCCCACTCTCGATGAGGATCTTGACATGATTCACAATCTTAGAACTATCAATCTTATCATTAGAGGATTGCCCAAAAGTTTGGTTGCTAGCTTACCTACTCTTGATTGTGCCTACAGTATATGGAGATTTCTTGAGGAATGATTTCCAAACTATTCCTTGCAAAACTTAGATGAGATCTTTCATAATTCTATTGCCTTGAGTAAGCACTACAAAAAAAGACACATCCGTGACATTTTGGGCCGAACGAATTTTTTTCCTGTCATACATATGACACTTCTATGACGATAATTGTGACAAAACCCGGTATCATCATAGATGTGGTGGGCTCCTACTTCTATGACAAAAAATCATGACAGAAAATGGGATTTTCGTCCTGGGCGGGCTGGAGACGCAGCTGCATGACATTCTTTGGGCCGTCCATGACGGAAAAAACCGTGGTAGAAGCGAGGGGAGGAAAATTTCGGGGAGTTCCCGGTTACGGTGGGAGGTCAGGGGCCGAGCGATGCGCGTTTCTCTCGTACACATACGCGCGTGTGTGCGAGGCATTGGCTCTAACTGAACCCGAGCGAGGCGTTGGGCTCTAACTGAACCCGAGCGATTGCACTGCAGGCTACACGTTACTGAACCCGGGCGATCGACCGATGGCTGTTAACTGAACCCGATCGAGTGATTCCTTCGCTACTGCTGCTAACTGAAGCCGATCGATGCTGCCTCTGGGATGACCAGTGAGCGTTGCGGGGGGGGGGGGTGGATGAACAGTGAGCGATGGCGTTGCCTCTGGATGAACAGGACCCGTGGTGTGGTGGAGGGCTGGATGAACAGTAGATGGTGGAGGGGTGCCCGTGGAGGGGTGGTTGAACAGGACCCCGTGGTGTGGAGGGCTGGATGAACAGTAGACGGTGGAGGGGTGCCCGTGGAGGGGTGGTTGAACAGTAGCCGGTGGAGTAGCGCGCGGTGGAGGCTGGATGAACAGGAGCCCGTGGAGGCTGGAGGAGGTCGACGGTAGCCCGTGGAGGCTGGAGGAGGTCGACGGTGGAGATGAACAGTATCCCGTGGAGTCCCGTTTTGCGGTACGCCACACCTCTCCCGATGAACAGGACCCCTGTTTTGACCGTAGCGCTCCAACACAAGTCCGTTTCCTCTGTTTTGCGGTACGCCACACCCCTCCCGATCAACAGGACCCCCGTTTCGATCGTAGGAGGTCCGTTTCCTCCGTTTTGCGGTACGCCAGACCCCTCCCGATGAACAGGATCCGGTTTCGAACGTGGCCGGTCGAACACAAGGCCGTTTCCTCCGTTTTGCGGTACGCCAGGCCTCGTTTCCATCGCCTGTTCCGTCCAAGACCTCCCGATGAACACGACCACGCATTCCGTTTCGACCCAGCCGGTTGGCTCCCACGCGTTCCGTTGCCTCCCGATGAACACGACGCATTTCATTGCCTCCCCATGAACACGACGCATTCCGTTGCCTCCCCATGAACACGACGACGACGTTGTTTCTCCATTCCGACCCAGCCATGTACACGAGCCCTGGCCGTACGTATGCGCGAGTAGGCGTTCGAGACCCTGCCCGTATGTACGTACGTGGCCGTATTTTCTTTCTTGCACCCTGGCCGCTGTACGTACGTGTACATGCTACGTGCGCACCTCTACTACGACACGTACGCGCCTCTACTATGAGACGTGCGCGCCTCTACATCGACCAGTATATATGTACGTACACGTTTGCGACCAGAATGACAACGCTACGTACGCTTCGACCAGGTGGGTCCCGACTGTCAGGCACTTCCTTGCCTGCGAAGATGTAGCTGGCGGGTCCCAGCAGTCAGAGGGGTGAATCGTTTTGTTTTTTTGCCCGGACGCACTTCCTTGCGTGCGAAGGTGTAGCTGCTGGGTCCCAGCAGTCAGGGGGGAATCGTTTTGTTTTTTTCCCGAATGCACTTCCTTGCGTGCGAAGATGTAGCTGGTGGGTCCCAGCAGTCAGGGGGGCGAATCATTTTTTTCGGACGCACTTCCTTGCGTGCGAAGATGTAGCTGGTGGGTCCCAGCAGTCAGGGGGGCGAATCGTTTTTTTGGACGCACTTCCTTGCGTGCGAAGATGTAGCTGGTGGGTCCCAGCAGTCAGGGGGAAACATTTTTTTTGCGAAATACGGTGGCCCGTCCGGTGGTTCCCCGCTGTTAGGTGGAAGAATAATTATTTTGCGCGTAATAAGGAGGCACTTCCTTGCTGCGGCCGTGGACCCAGTTGTCAGCCTCTCCACGTACAGTTCACGTCCGATGGAAGCCATTCCTTGACCACATTGACCACGCCGCGCCGAGAGCACCAGGGCGGTGGACGACGGCGAGGCCTAGGAAGGGGACGACGCGGAGCCGGGGAAGACGCGACAGTGGATGCCCACGCGTAGAGGAGTATGAGGGTTCACTCGTTCGGGTGCGGTGTGAGGCTGCCGTCGCCGCAGAATAACAGGGGGTGTTGGTGCGTAGAGGGATGGCCTGGCCAGCGGTGGGAGTAGTAGGGGGCGGTGAGGCCTCCGCGGCATCACAGCCGGCCGCGGGCGGCAGGAGCAGGCGGCACGACTGGCGCTGCTTTGGGCGGCTGGAGCAAGAAGACCAGAGGTTGAAGAAGCACTACGGCCGTTGGATGGACATCGTATGGTCACTGGAGCTAGAATCGTTCATATATTGACTAAAGTTGACAAAGGCCTCCGTCCCAGTCAACTTAGTAGGCCCACAAGTCAGCCTCCCACCAAGGTGCGTCCCAACTAGCAGGGGGGTATTCATTTTTTTGTGCGTAATAAGGAGGCACTTCCGGTGGGTCCGAGCTGACAACGGGGGGGGGGGGGGACGTTTTTTTCGTGAAATACGGTGGCCCATCCTGTGGGTCCCAGCCTTCAGGGGGAAGCGTTTGTTTCGCGAAATACTGGTGGCCCGTCCGGTGGGTCCCTCCTGTCAGGTGGAGGAATAATTATTTTCTGCGTAATAAGGAGGCACTTCCTTGCGGCTGCCGTGGACCCAGCTGTCAGCCTCTCCACGTACAGTACTCTTCCGATGGAAGTCGGTCGTTGACCACATTGACCATGCCGCGCCGAGAGCACCACGGCGGTGGACGACGGCGAGGCCTAGGAAGGGGACAGCGCGGAGCCGGGGAAGACGCGACAGTGGAAGCCCGCGCGGAGAGGAGTACGAGGGTTCACCGGTTCGGCTGCGGTGGGAGGCTGCCATCGCCGCAGAATAACAAGGGGTGTGGGTGAGTAGAGGGATGCCCTGGCCAGCGGTGGGAGTAGTAGGGGGCGCTGAGGCCTGCGCGGCAGCACAGCCGGCCACGGGAGGCGGGAGTAGGCGGTCCCGCCGGCGCTGCTTTGGCGGCTGAAGCAAGAAGATCAGAGATTGAAGAAACACGACGGCCGTTGGATTGACATCCAACGGTTACGTCTGCTAGAATCGTTTGTTGACGTATATAATAACTAAAAAAATCTTGCATACGCGTCAACTAAACAGGCCCACAAGTCAGACCACTCCCTCTTTTTTTAATAATTTATATATAGCTCATGGCAACTTCTTATGCAATTTATTGTAGTCGTTTTTTTGGTTGGCCATGGCCAATTTCGCATATTTCTGTGGGTTCCAAACTATTTTTAATACCGAAATGTTGAGCCAGATTTAAAGTACTTTGAAGATATATTTAAATTAGGTTAATGCCCAGTGAAATAGGAATCTGAAAATGTGAAAAAATTCAGAAATTATAAAGTAATTGCCAATTTGTCATCTGTTTTTATATTTACAACCCATTTCATATTACTTTCAAGATTTGCAGGCGTCTTGAAAGAGTTGCAGCCCATCAGGGCGTAGAAAAATAAGTAGGACTGGATTGGGTATTCTTCAGAAAAAACAAACTGGGCTCATTTTCACAAAGAAAAAATAGCTGGGCTGGTCACATGGTGAACATAAAATATAAGCCTGGGCTAGACGGGCCACAGCCCAGTTCAAACCCTGCTCCGTCTCAACAATACCAAACAAAAAAATACTGCTCGAGTAGCTACGTTCCAGGTGTCAGCCGATCTTGTGTTGTTCTCTTGTCTATTGACTATATACGCTCACAATGTCGTGGGTCCCAGATGTCAGGAAAACACTAGGAGGAAGCATTTTATTTTTCCATACGCTGACGTGGTGGGCCCCTACTGTCATCCTCTCCACGTACTTTTGCCGATTCCTGTTGTTTGTTGACCATGTTGACAACGCGAGAGGGCGGCACCGCGGCGAGTGCACCAAAGCGCGCGGAGGACGTCGGCGTTAACGATTTAGGAGACGGTGGGGCACCGATGCGTGCGCTGAGGTGCAGCCAGCCGTGGGAGGCGGAAGCAGGCGGCCCCGCCGGCGCTGGTTTGGTTTTGGCGGCTGGAGGAAGACAGGACTGAAGAAACACGACAGACTGTAAAAGCAGCAGGAGTACTTAACAACCTTAACTGAAACCAGCAGGGGCACTTAACAACCAAAGCTGAAAGCAGTATGAGTACTTATACAGGTTCAACCGTACAAAGCACGCCTCGAACAGTGCTACTTTGCCTACAGTTAACCAAGGGTGAGGCCGCCAAGCCCCAGGACAAGGCCCAGGCGCTACCCCGCGCATCCACAACCTTCTGAAAGCGGCTTCATCTCGCAACATGGTCAATAAACAGGATATTCGCTTTAGAGCCATGGAAAAGCATGACCATAATCTTCTGTCCTATTGTCCAAGATGGACGGGCCTTCATTATTTGAGACCACCCATGAATAAGTATCTTTTCACCTCCAAGGGGAATTGAGTAGGTCGACATAAACATCATGTTGTGACCAAGCGCAAGTCTGACCCGACCATGGTCAGGCATCTGTATAGGAACAATAGAACTCGGCAGTTCCTGTTTCAAGAAGATCACATCTGTAAAACTGTGTATAAGCAATAGTTTATGAACAACATATATAACAGAAAACAGCTCGTACCATAAGTTTCTCGACACAGTTGGACCTGTTCAACGAGTGCAGCAGTGGCACACATATCCCACGTGGCCTTCCACCATTGAAACGCCCCACAAGGACCTCAAGACGATCAATAAAGTGTAGGAACTTGTGGATGTCGATCCAGTCAACTTCAGTGCCATTAGTAACAGCTGAGTTATTACAGAGTAACAAACGAGCAGACTGCTTAACTCTGAAAAAACCTACACGTGCCACCAATTATAAGAAAAATATTAGTTAGAAGTAGCATCTTCGTGAGAGATTCGTTGCTACTTCTAAAGTTAAATTGTGATTAGTTAGACAGAATAGGTGGATTAAGAAGTAATCGAGGCAACAAGCAAGAACCAGATACAAAACTAACATGGATGAACAATTGGAACGACGTCGGGGTGGAAGATCGCAGTGAAGATGAGACCAGGTTCTGCTATTTCCATCAACATTCGTGCGCCAACTTTCAGTCCGTAACACTTGAGAAAGTTTATCCAAGTTCGGCCATAAAAAAGCAGCGATCTTCTTGGTTCATGAACCTAACTCAGAACTTATATCCATGGCTTGTCTTCACTGTGACCATTAAATTAGTGTATTCAGTTATGGCAAGGCCGAGCATCTTGAGTACATGTGTTCTGGCAGAGCAAATAATACACTACAGGAAAAATAATATGAGAACACAGCATGTTAAAAAAAACCCCACCCTCCCGGATAGAAAAGAGGATTCTAGGAACATACTGTGCGCGTTTCAAAATGATGTGTTAGGATGAGAAGGAACAAGTGTGGCTTCTCGCCGAGGGCGCAGAAACCTGTAGGGTACTCGCACTTTGGGCACTGCAAATGAAACACACTAGATTCAGTAGGAAGAAAAATGCATGAACGGCGGCGGCTGCCATCCTAGGATTACCTGTGACCAAGGGACTTGGATTTATTGGGGATGGATGAAGAATTCGTACCTGGTCTCCATGAGAAAACCCTATGCAATCACCGAGAGGGGGTTTTCTCTAAACAAGCAGACGAGGGAGAAGGGAATTCAGGCCCAGTGAAATATTGCCGCTTCGTCCGTCCAGCTTACTGCTAAAGCTGGAAAGGGGGGTTGTGATTTGACGGCTCACTGGGCATTACTGCGGCGCTACGACCGGGGTGTGTCTACCGTGAAGTTGTGCACTCTAATTTGTGCATATGGCACGTGGAACCCGTTGCCGGTTGCCCCACATATCAGCGAAAGGAAGTAGAAAGACAGGAGTTACTAGTTACACATAAATATATGTTTTGACAGAGAGATACTCCCTCTGTAAAGAAATATACAAATCTTTTATATCACAGGCTCACCTTGCCGAGAAATATACTCCCTCTGCAACGCACGGGCATTATGGGGGTTCAGCTTTTTTTATGGGGGTTCATATGAGAATATAATACTCAGATAGGCTCACGGTTCTGGACTTTGGGCCGCAGGCCGACCCTGCATGTTTGGGGGCCATCTGTTCTACCTCAGCGCTTTTCATATTGCAAGCGATCGGTACGGCGCTGGTTTTAGATGCTGTCGCAAGGCGAATACACAAAATTGAATAAAGCACGACAACTGTTGGAATGAAATCGAACGACGGTTCCTAACCAGCAATCAGAGTTGCAATTCTATCAACGATATACCATGTGATAAATAATACTGTCGTACTACGTATACACACAGGACACTTGTTTCACCATGCCAGATTATTACATCAAAATCTCTCGGAGGATAGATCAGTTCGGCAGTTGCGTGCTGCTACTGAAGAATTTCAAAGTTGATTTGGACCAGCTCTCCTTGCCGAGAAAGTTCGATTTTGACATCATCCCCTACCGCAAGATATGATTTAGATTTGAACCTTGACCATCCTTTAGCATCAATCATCATGCGACCATCCTTTGTACTTACGGTATATTGAGCAGGTTCATTCACACCAAGGCTGCGCATGGTAAGAGAAACTTGGCCGCGGTCGCCCGGATTGTTGAACGACTCCCTCGTTGCTCTAGGAATTCTCTTTTTGCAAACAAGAAGACATACCCAAACAGTTAGATCAACACAGTGAATCATGTGAAACAACATGGAAAGAAAAAAGAACGAAGCACTTGGGCGACCAATGCTTACCAAGAAGGTGGACATGTCGGTTTTTGTAAGGACTTTGGTATATGAAGTGCGAACTGCAGCCCAGTCTGTTGCCGGTGCAACTGCACGGGCCGGAGCAGATGCAAGTGCAAGTGTTGGTGCAGGTGCCGAAGCCGCCGCCGCTGCCGGAGATGGTGCTCCTTGTAGAGCTGGTGCCGGTGTCGGAGCAGGTGCCGGTGTCGATGCCCGATCCTCCGATAGATCAGACTGATCCGCTGACGCGGTCGGTGCCCAATCCTCAGCTGGATCAGACTGAGCTGCTGCCGCTGTCAGTGTTAGAGCAATTGCCGGTGCTCGATCTGTGCGAGACAGCGGCGATCGTGTCTGGTCTGCTATGATCAGCTTTCTAACTTGACTAGGACCCGTGACTGTGATCCAGTTTTTTTCTTCATTTCTTTTAAACGCGAGAAGGACTAATTGTGGCGTTTTTGTTAAACCAAACTGTAGTTCATCATAGGGATTCAGCTTGTACTCAGACAACAGACTGATCCAATTTTTTCCAGTAATATAAGTGATGGATAGTGCCTTCGTTACTGACACGACATAAGAAGTGAAACCTGCAAAAATAGCCATCGTAGAGCAAACCAAACGGTTTATTTTGTGATGAATGTCACATGGCAAAACCTGCATCGTAAAATTGCAGGAAAAGAAAGAAAACATGACATTAAATCAATAAGATTTAGACAGTAAATCAATAAGATTTACTTGATGTGACACGAGTGAATCCTTACCAGGAAATCACTATGTTGAAGTACTAAACAGAAGATTGATCGTCCAACTACGCGTGGCATGCAGGGGCCCCGCCTACTCCCACAAGCAGGACAGTCCAAAGGTCGTGACAAATCATATGGACCGAACATCCATGGGACTGGAAATCCTGGTGGGTGCGATAAACCCTGCAATGCATACAGATATTGGAGTGTAACCATAATTGATAAACCGTCCTCACAGAAAATATGATCTGGATACTTCAAAATATACAGACTGAATTGAGTGGACAGACATTAACATAGACCGTTCACACACCAAAAGCGGCAGTACTAATAAACAATATAGGGTTCACAAACACAAATCAAGTACTGAACAATAGTACTTACTACAGACAAGCAAAGTTGCACTAACTAAACTCTGCAGACTATTTCTTGCCACCGACCTACGGGATGAACCCCGCATAACTGACTAGGCCATGGACTTCGTGTGAGATGTCTACATGCACCATCACCATCTTGTCAACCTTGGAGAACCTAACATAGTGGTCTTTCCACTCATAAACATGATGATGAAGACAGGCCGCATCAGATTTGTTGGGAAGCTTTACAAGAACCACACCCTTCATAATCGAAGGCACAGCCAGGAAATTGTTGTGGTCAAGTACAGCCTCGAGAACACGCCTGACAACAATGCTACAGGAAAACACTAGTTCAGGACACGTGGCGACAAGGACACAGCAGCTGGATAGTTCAGCAGTATAACTCATCATCAGGTCTTCCAGTTCACACGGCATGACTTTGAGAACTTCATCTCCACCGCGGACCTGGTTCTAATTCAAACAGAAACCATATTTTATTACTACCTCCGTTCACATTGATGTTCATAAAGTACTCCCTCCGTCCCAAAATTATTGTCTTAGATTTGTCTAGATACGGATGTATCAAGTCACATTTTAGTATTAGATACATCCGTATCTAGACAAATCTAAGACAAGAAATTTGGGACAGAGGGAGTAGTTGAAAGTAATCTATAAGAAATCAGTGTCAACCTCTCACATGTTTTGGTCAAAAGAGGAATTTAGAACCGTCATTTGGCACACTAAAATCACATGCAAGATCACCCAGAAAGTTGTACTACCAGTACTAGTACTGCGTGTTAGATGAAAAAACACGATCAAGATCGAGAAAAAGATCATCAACAAGAGACATTACCTGGACTTGCTTAATGAGGGATCCTGGAGAGGGGGGCTTGGACAGGGCGATGGCTTTGAGCTTGTCTGCGGTAGTCTCGACGGGGTGCTTGCGCTTCTTCATACCATGAGCCTCGACAGTTTTGGCCAGAGCCATAGACATCACGTCGGCCGGTGCTCCGGCGTCCATCCAAGAGAGGAAGCTGAGAGAGAAGAGTGAAAGGAGGAACGAGATGAGGGAGAAGCGAAGCGAGTGGGGGTTTTCTTCAAGACAGGAAGCTAAGAGAGAAGAGTGAAATGATGGTTGCTTCGTCCGTCCAACTTACTGCTGGAAAGGAGGGGGTTTTGTGATTTGACGGCTCATTGGGCATTACTGCGGCGGTTTGATCGGGGTAGTCTACCGTCACTCTACTACGGAGTAATTTAGTGCATGGCTGGTGGACCCAGGTGCTGGCTGTCCCACACGTCGGCGAAAGTGAGTAATTTAGTGCATGGCTGGAGGAGGATCCGCACGGTAGAGCGTGTCCACTGTTTTTCTGAAGAAAAAAATGATTACAGCAAGCGTTTCCACTCTTACGACGGAGGAGTGCGAAACACGGCACCCACTTGAACATACACAGTGCTCCTACTACTAGGCATGTGCAGTGGTTCATACATCAGTACTACACAATCTTGTTGCTAGTGTAGTAAGATATGACGATAACAAATGATGTTGTGCGCATGTCAACTACTCCTATATGTAACATAGTACCGCTTTTTCGACTGTCCGGTCGAGAATGAACGGTGAGATCAGTGTTAACAGAACTAGGTCCACAATGCACGGAGAGTACGGTGCTACAGTACTCCACGAAACATGAACCATATGAAGCACGAATAGTGTTAGGCAGGGTGTATGAAGGGTGCACGGGATGGGAGCAAAAGTTCCCTTCTCGACCCACTTTTGGATGTTTGGCAGAGTGCATGAAGGGTGCATGAGTCCACACTAGTAGGTTGACAAAAATACACGAAGAGGAAACAACTATATTGAGATGAGAATGCAACCAAACACACCCACACGCTTTGTGCTACAGTGACTGATCTGCACCGTCTGAGTTTGATCCAACGGTCATGTTGCGCCGAGACATGGACATGCCCATGCAGAGGGCGCCTAAACACCACCGAAGTCCCTCTGCTTCTCGAGGCGCACGGCGTTGGTGATGCAGGGTGCAACCGCCCGCAGAGCCCGCTCCCAGTCGACGGGAGCCAGCTCGTCAAAGACGGCGTCCAATGGCACGAATGGATTCCGGTGACGGACCTCTAAAAGGATTCGCCCGGCAATGGCAACGGCAGCCCGCAACCCCTCCTTGTCCAGCTCAGCCCCCACCATCGCGCGAAGACGGCTCAACTCCTCAGAGATATAGGTGAAGAAGGAGACTAGGTCAGGAAGCCGCAGCTCGTTGAAGTCGACCGAGTGGTCGAACGGGTTTAGCCCGACGGCCGGCATCGTCGCGCTGGCACGACGGTAGGCATCGCGCAGCCGCAACACGTGCGTGGCAACTTGGTTCACCAAGTGGCTGAGGCGATCCTGGACCTCGTCACGATCGGCCCGCTCGCGCTCCAGCCGGCTCCCCTGACGGCCTATCGTATCTCCCGCTTTCTGCAGCAACGCTGCCGATGCCTCGAGCATCTTTGTGGTGGACGCCTGCCGCTTTTGAAGTTCCTTGAACTCCCGCACATAACGGAGGAGCATGGCACTCCTCTCCTCCTTGAGCTCACAGAGCTCCACGTCCTTGGCCCTGAGCTCCGCATCCTTGGCATGGAGCTCCTGTGTCAGGCGCCTCACCTCGGACTCCGTGATCTGCTGCGCCGCCATGGCACCAGGTAGAAGCAATGGGGAGAGGAAGCAAATGGGGCGAAACGGCTGAAAGGCAATGCAATCTATGGGAAGGCGGAGGGAGCGGGGAATCTTTTGGTTTTCACCACGGTAAAACACCAGTCGACGACTTCTCACATCAGGGAGCAGTGGGTTTTTACAGGCGGAGTCATCGTGACTAATTGCTGCCGCGCCTGCTCCTGTCAATCAAAAATTAAAAATCCTACCGCGCCTGCTCCCGTCAATCAAAAAATTAAAAATCCTGCCGCACCCAAACACTAGAGCAACGCCGTGGTGGATATTTAAATTTACCTGCCGGCAAGTAGATAAAAAAAGGGGTGAAAAAACAAATGTGGCGGCGGCCTAGCTAATCGGTCGAACTAGCCCAACTAGCTAGCCACCGTGCTTCACTGATGTACTCGGCGGGAAAGGTGGTCTTTCGTGATTTGACGACTCATTTACTTGCTTCGGCGCTATGACCGAGGAGGAACCAGAAAACGCGCGGTAGGGCGTCCCACGTCAGGAAGAATATATGCGTGCACCACCCGGGAGGACCCCGAAACCGCGCGGTAGGGTGTGCCACGTCTCGGCACGGAGGAAAAATGTGCATGTAAAAATATACTGTATCAGACGTAGTACCTATGGTTCGACCTCGGGACCCAGCCAGTCGGTCGAAAACACCCCACTAGCCACGCAGCTTCATCATGCAAACGTGGCACGGAGGATAGATGTGGTTAGCTCCGTCTCGACCAGCCACAACATCTCTTGTTCTAGGTGATTCTTCTATTTTCCAAGCTTTTTTTTAGTTGTAATAACACCACGGCAAGCTAGCGCCGCTCTTCGTGTGTGCCCGTGAAAAGGTTAGACGATGGAGAGAAGAGAGATTGAGATCGCAGACCTGGGACCCACCAGTAAGTGAGACAACGGTCATGCACGTGTTGACGAGGCACTCCCTCTACTCTACTCAACGCAAGTACTGTATAAAATCAAGTTATGGGACAAAGCCAACAACCGTTCGTTTTTTCAGGCTATCGACTTACGCTTTGTAGTCCAGGTTGCCAGTTCGAATCTCATCTTTCAGATTTGTTAGTTTTAGGTCCAAATTTGATTAATGACAAGTGGGACCCCCGTGTGTTGTTCCGATATTTCAGTGTAGGATGGTTTTTTTGAACAAACACTTTGCGCGGTTAGACAAGTAACGGCACGATTTACACGTATTTTGCAAGTTTACGAACAAAAATGACAGCGGCATAGAATATCACATCCACCCCGCAGCTTAGATACTATGGTGATACGAGTTTTTACACCGTTGGAAGTGAGATCCAATGGCTTGGGAGTAGTCTATGTAATTATGCGCAATTTCCAAACTCTCCAAAGGTTATTTTGCAAATAAAACATTCAGGCCTCGTGTGTGCCGCTGCATCTTCGATCCAACGGCTCCCCGGTGCTCATATTACGTGCTCCCCGTAGCTTAATTACCCGCTACGGTGATATGAGCATCTAGGTCGTATGATCAGTGATCAGATGGCACATGCGTAGTACTTTTACTTTCTGCGCATTTCGCAAACTCTATCAGTCGTATATTGCAAAAACATTCAAACCTCCTACTGTGGGCCGTTAGATCTCAGTGAACTCGTATCACCATAGAATCTACGGTGCGGGAGCACCTCATACTCTCCCGTGCGAGAAAACATAAGGTGCTATCGCAGCTTGGATGCTACGGTGATACGAGCTTGGAGGTCGTTTGATCTGAGATCCAATGGCATCTGAGCAGTCTTTGTGCTTGTAAGCAGTGGCCGAACTCTTTTGGGGCTTTTCTGCAAAAAACCATTCGAACCACCGAGGAGGTGTTGGGTCACAAATCCAACGCCTCCGAAGAGCTTTTATCACCAAAGCATCTAAGGTGTGGTAGCACATGATATTCTTACATACAGGAGAATATGATGTCCTCCTTCATCTTAGATGCTACGGTGATACGAGCTTCGAGGTCGTTGGATATGGGATCAAAGGGCATCTAAGTAGTTTTTGTACAAATTGTGTGCAATTCTCAAACTCATCAAGGTTTCCTGCAAAAATATTAAGACACATCATGTGAGCTGCTATATCTCAGATCTACAAGCTCCAAGCAACTCGTATCGGCATATAGCATCTAAGGTATGGGGGCACATGATATTCTCCCGGGGAGGAGGGGTGGGGGTGCACAACCAATCGGTGGTTGGGAGGGTGGGGACAAATATAATCTAAACAACCCTAAACAGAGCTCCACAATTTTATCTAAGGTCGAGGGGTTGACCCCCGACAATCATAGCTCCGCCTAAACACAACATTTGCATGTACTGTAGTACTAGACTTAATATTCATGTTTCAGTTTCATGTTCATTTTAAATATTGAACTGAGGACCATGGATGTCTTACATTTTACTCCCTTCGTTACTAAATATTAGTCTTTTTAGAGGCTTCAAATGGACTGGCACATACAGATGTATATAGACATATTTTAGAGTCTAGATTCACTCATTTTGCTCCGTATGTAGTCACTTGTTGAACTCTCTAAAAGACTAATATTTAGGAATAGAAGGAGTATTTTTGAATTCGTGTCATACATGCATGGTTTGGAAAAATAGATGCACTATACTTATTGGATTGTTGTGGTGTTCGTGCGTGTGAGTCTCTCTGTGTGTGTGGTCATATGCTTGATACATACAAAGTTTTCTCACCTCCATATTGTTCATCTTTTAAATTTGAATTTGCATTGGAAAACTTACTAGGGATACCATGAAATGTGAAATCCACGTTGAGATCACTATATCACAAACTCACTCTAATTCAACAACTCGTCATAAATCAATTACCACGTTGAGATTAGTATTTGCAAGGAAAATACGGGTATTGTAATACACATAGATTCGTTCGGCAATTTAAAAGGTTCCTTTCGTATTCTCGAATGGTAGGACCCAACGGCGTACCAGCCAGACCTTGGCTCGTGTTGATCCTAAAAAAAACCGGGCTCGTGTCCTTCGGTGGCGTGCGTGGTACGCACATTAGGCAACCCCAACCAGTCGAGCCTCAGCGTTTCAAGTCGAAATATCTGGCGGCCAGAATTCCAGCCCTAGGAAATTCCCCTCATGTCCCCGGTCCATAATAACTACCGATGAACAACGGAGGGATGCTTTAGTAACTAGACAACGTTACCTACCGTGCCGAGCACGGTTCAATTCCCTCGGTCGCCGCTCGTCAAGGTCACCCGTCAACTGCATTGCCTAGTACTACTACTACTACACCAGGATGAGCACAGAATTGAGCCCGTTTGTTCGTGCCTAGTACTTGAGTTAATATATCAGGCAATGCACTTGTACGGAGGGATTATCCTTTTACTCTGCATATATAACTTCTCTGAAGTCTAACTAAGCAAAATGTTTGACCAAATCCTTTCTTAAGAAATACAACATGACAGATGTACGGCTTAAAAATTTATTGCATGATGCAGGTTATGATATTGTTTCGAATCCTCGATCTTAAATTTCAGAAAATCCAAAAGTGAGCATAAATTCCTGAAACTAAGCATGGTCACGTGATATGGCACAAATATTACTTCATAAGTTTTTTCTTCAATTTGAGACAAGCTGCTTATGAAAAGTTGCACAAATGAAGAGCCAAGGTATTTTGGAACAAAGACCTGTCACGTTAAGGCGAACACTTTCACTATTGAAACCGTGGGCGTTTACGTGCCGCCACGAGTCTCCGCTTCTCATCGGCAGGTGCCGTCCGAGCAAGCGTGTGAGTCGACGGGAGGCGTGCGAGCAGACCGCTGCGCCGGCTGTCAGGGAGGCGTGCGAGTAGACCGCTGTGCAGGCTCACCGGGAGGCAAGCCCTTTGACCAGGCTCCGCCGCCCACCGTCGTCCCAACTGCTCCCACTTTTAATGTCGCCGGCGCCGCAGCTTAAAATCAACCCCGCACTATCCGGTATCGCTACAATCCTCTCTCTTCCTCTCCGATTCTCCTGTCCTCTACCTCCAACTAGCCTGACCTAAATGTACGCCATGCCGCATCACGATGGTCTGCCCTTAGTGTTCCAGTTTCCTGAGGAAGACACCCAGCTGGAGTCTCAAGAACATAAGGTGCTTTTGGACGAGCTTGAACTGGCCTTGCGGGAAGACGCCGCGCCTGTCCCCGCTCCCGTTCCGGCTCCCGTCGCCCCGACTGTGCCAGCGCCCATCCCCGTGGCATTGATGGGCTGGGAGCCGCACATTGTCGCCGAGCTTGATCCCACGGGGTTCCACGAGGTCCCCGCCGACTTTCACGCGCCCGTGCACCTACCAGCGCATGCGCTTGCGCGTGCACTGACGCGCACGCCCGTGCCAGTGCCCGTGCATCTGCTAGCGCATGCGCCTGCGCATGCACTGACGTGCGCGCCCGTGCCGGTGCCCGTGCACACGAATGTCTCCGCCGCACCGTTGACAGCGCCTATCCCCGCGCGGGTGCCAGTGCCCCCCTCAGCGGCATGGATGGCCGCCGTCGACCGCTTCCTTGCACCAACGCCAGCCTCCTCCTCCCACCAGTTGACTCGCTCCGAAGTCCAGAACATTTTGGCCTTCCTTGAAGCTAGGCCAACGTCCAGGAGTACGCCAACAACGGCGCAAGACGCCGCCGTCGCCGTCGGTCAGTGGCCCGACGACACACAGAGCACGGCAGAGGAGCCGCTTCCCACCGCGAGACGCCCCCGCCGCCGCCGCGTAATCTAAATTTGCCATGAAAAACATTCGGATTGCCATGCTTAAAATCCGAACGTTTATCATTTCCGTTTATTTTATAACGATCGTCGTATAATTTAAAGTCGGAGTCAGACTGAACGAAATGTATGATTTGATCGATTGAATGTTCTGCTAGAGCCGTATCAAATTAAATATAAAACGTCATCAAGCCACATGTATTCCTTGTCATCCACCGACCTAGACTGCTTCAATGTCGAGCGCTCAACACGTTTTGCGTGCAGTTAATTTCATGCCAAAATTAGTGCTAATCACATGAGAACACGCAAATAATATCCTAGTAGTTAATATCCGCATGCACTTAATATACTTCCAAATTAACGTGCATTGCACGTACACACTGACTAGTGCTGCTAGTACGTGAAACTGGTGCCGTGACTTGTGAACGCGTCCAGATATGGTCAACGGCAACATCGCCCGCGAGTTCTTCCTGTTTTCCCGTGCATCTAAACGCAGAAGGGGAGGAGAGAGAGAGAGCACGCATGGAACCCACCAGTAAGTGAAGGCGAATAGTACTAAAAATAATATTACATGTTATCCATTAATTAGGCTGTGGTAATATAAAAACATTATGTGAACAAAGGGGGTACAACAAACATTGCTATTCTACGTATGTTGCCTATTGACGTGCGGCTTGAAGGCCCGGTCGCATGTTCGATCCTCGTCCTTTATTTTTTAATTTGTATATGGGTCCAAATTTGTTTCATGACATGTGGGCCCCTCGGTGTGTAGTTTGTAGCACTTTAATTTGTGGGTCGAAATTTGTTCCATTCCAAGTGGACTATCGGTGTGTAGTTTTGTAGCTTATTTATAATAATTAAAGAGAACAACATAGTTTTTTCAATAATACCATGGTGCGACGTTGAAGGCGAGAAAGGACGTGCGAGAGAGCGATGACCGAGCCAGAGGGAAATCAACTAGGGGAGTTGCATGGGTTGCAACGGTGTTTGGAGTAGTTGTGGGCCGAATGCTACGAAAATATAATCTAAACCGACCGGAATAAATGCCTACACAAATTAATCCAAGGTTGGAGTGCCCCTTGCAATGTAAATAGCTCCGGCTATGCGAGGGATGGAGAGGTAGTAGCTTCAACGCGTGGAAGATACGGTGTGAGAAAGCGAGGTCAATCGAGAGACATATAGATAGAGAGACAAAGTGAGTGTGGTCCGACATTCATTGAACAAATATATATGCTCTGGAGAGATATAGTCCGATTGAGCTTTTTGGCAAGGGTGAGGGCTGTAAGATAGAGCTTGAGAGACGATCCAGTCACAGACGTGTAGATATATTTTGTGCGTGGGAGGAAGCAAGGTCAACCGATCACATAGGGTCGCCGTGCCATCGAAAGAGTGAGACGGGTTGGAGAGAGTGACCTAGATAGACGATGTGCGTGAGAGAGTATACAATGTGAATAGGTCGAATTGGGCTCAAACATGGTGATATATCGTTTTTGTCCGAGAAAGAGCGAGGTCAATCGAGACATACGGAGAGAGAGAGATTGAGTGAGCGTGGCCCACCATGAGGTCGAAAGAGTGGCGGCGGCTTGGATGGACTAACCTAGATAGACAACTTGCGTGAGAGAGTATAGAGTGTGTCGATCGAGGCCCGAAAAGGGAGATATATCATTTGTGTGTGAAAGAAAACGAGGTTAAACGAGACTCGGATAAAGAGAGCGAGATTGAGCGAGTGTGGCCCACCGTGCGGAAGAAAGAGTGAGACAGTCTCGAGGGAGTGACCTAGATATACAACGTGTGTGCATGCGCACGAGAGGTTGGGGGGCTAGATAGGCAATGCATGTATTTAGCGCGAGAGGGTGAGAGGGAGAGGGGGGAGAGAGAGAGAGCTCGGCATGGGGTGCAATGGCGGGTGTGTGAGGTAAATACATTTGGTAACAGAGTGGAAAAAGGGGTTGTGTAGTTGAGATACTTAGAGATCAAAACATGGAGAGAAAGAATGAACGTGTGTTGGAAACCGATAGCTTCCTAAGGTGGTTAGGAGAGGAAGATTGACCGATACAGGAAGTATGTAGCGTTTGTGTGGGGGGCGGGGGCTAAAAACAACATTTGAATGTACATAGTACGAGACTTAATATCGTTGTTTCAATTCGGTGTACATTGTAAGATTTGAACCGAGGACCAGGCATACGGGTAATTATTTTGAATTCGTGCCATACTAAGTTTCGAAAAGTTGACATCGACTCAGTTTGTTGTGCTATTTTGTAGGTCATATGTTTGAATCCATCCAAAAGTTTTCTCACTACCATGGTGTTCATCATATACATATGAATTTGTATTAAAAAAGTAGCGTGGATACACTGAAATGCGAAATCCACGTTAGAATTGGAGATCGCTACGTGACACACACTCTAATTCAAATAACTAACTACGTGACACACACTCTAATTCAAATAACTAATTATGTGACACACACTCTAATCCACGTTAGCGTGGGTACCGTTTCGATTTTTTTTCAAATAACTCCTCATTAATTAATTTATAGTACTCCCTCTGTTCACTTTTATAAGACCTTGAAGACATTTCAGACAATGTGCAAAATAGTTCATTTTAAGTTGTCTGAAACGACTTACAAAAGTGAACGGATGGAGTATCTCATTTCGAATGACTAATTATTGCAAGGAAAACACGGGCATGGTAATACATACAGATTCGTTTGCAAATGAAAGAAGATTCGTTTGCATTCTCAAATGTAGGAACACCAGGCAGACCAGGGTCGTGTCGGGGTGGACGCTGCTTCGGTGCCTTAAAGGCAACTGCCTTTGGGTCACTGACATGTGGGCCAGCCACCTGTTGGGCCCACATGTCATGGACACACAGGCAGGTGCCTTAAGGCACCGAAGCATAGTCCTGTCGGGGTGCTCGCGTGTGTCGGACGGACGCGTAGCACCCAGCCACCCACCCCCCTCCCCTCCAAAAAAAGGACGATGACAATATAAGTTCGTGCTTCCACGTTTCGGATTGAAATATCTGGCGGCCCCAATTCCAGCCCTGCAAAATCTCTCTTCTCCACCGTCCCCTTCCGCGCCCAGATTGCTCAAATCCCTAATTCGCCGCCAACCCTCGAATCGCCCCTCGTCTCGTCTCTTTCCCCACCGTTCCCCACCTCTGTGCCGGACGACGACGACGAAGACGACGGTCGCGCTTCACCACCGCACCGGAGCTACCTCATCTACGCCCTCGTCCACCGCACTGGGTGGTCCACCAACAACGTCGGCCACCGCAACCGACGTGCCTCACAGACACCGAGTTCCACCGCATCAGGTGCGCTTCACCGACGCTGTCTCCCAGCTCACCGGGGCTACTTCACCGAGCACATCGTCGCACCTCCACCCCCCGAGGCCGTTGGGGCTTCACCAACGGTCTCGTCCACCGCATCGTAGCGCTCCGCTGCCACTCAAGATCTGCATCCGTGCGCGGCCAGCCAACGCCAGCGCATCATCCTCAACGGCTTTGAAGTGACCCGCACTCTAGCTAGGCGAGCATGCCCAAACGCCGGCCTGAACTAGGTATCCACACATCACTCCCTTGTGCACTGTTCCGACAATGTTTGGATATCCTTTCACTGCTCTCTTAGCTTACACGCCTATGCATCTCTGACTTTAACTTTTATTTCTTCTAGAGATATCATCTGAAACAAGCAAATCCATTTTTAGCGAAGCATGACGGCGCTACGGGATCTGGTACACATCCTGCACACCCGTATAACCTTGTAAGTATCTGTCCTTCGGTACAACATCAAGGTCGATTCTTCTTATTTGATCAACCATTCGCCGTGTCAAAAATGCAGAGGGGGATGCAAGGAGCACAAGGCCTGCACATCCAAGCAAGTGGTAACATGGACTTGTACATGGAACATCCCAAGCGCAAGCAGAGCTGTAGTGAGCCTGTACAACGAGCTAGCGTAAGTCCCTGCATTTCATTTAATTCGTACTGGTATTCGTGTATGATTTGTGTGCAGTGGCTGATCCACGAATTCAAGTTACCAGGGGCGAACATTTAACTTAAAAAATACGAAGGCACTTGCACTCCGGAAATCAACATAACTTGAGAAATGTGAAGCTACATGCACTTTGAAAACCAGCTAATGATCCAAAGTAGTTCAGATTATAAACACTAAATGATGCAAGCACCAAAAACACAAAATGCAACATGGTGTACAAGGACTAGAAACATGGTCTGTACCTGCTTGAATTATTCATTCTCTGGCTGAAAATATCGAAGTGTAATTGCACGTATAACCAGTGTGCAAACTGCATATCAATATATCTATCCTGCACAAGTATGCCAATAGTTTCAAACAACAGATTAGAAAAGTATTTATGCTATGTTGTCATGATACGGGGACTTTCTGGTAGATGGCCTCGACGTTTCCTCAAGCTATGAAAATGCACTATAATTTGCTTGTCATCAATGCCTACAAATCTCCGTCTCTCTCAACATAGTAGATCATCATTAGACACTAAATCCTTCAACGAGCTTGCAAAATGCTTGCATTAGATCCCTCATTAGACACTATATGTTCATCACCAGGAGCATGTAAAATGTTTGCATCAAATCCTTCATTAGCAGTCTGTTCATTAGACACTTCAGGCTCAAGAACAACATGAGCTTGTATGTTTGCACCGGAAACTTGATTAGATACATCAGATTCAGTCAGTTTAGTATTGATTGGGGGAGTTATAAAATAAGTAGAAATTGGTTTCATTTTCTCATAGATTCCCTACATACAAGCAGTTTTACAACACCGTCAGGTTTAACTATTGGCCAGAAATTGAAGAGTTGAATTAGATATAATCAGGGATGTGATGTACCTGCTCATTGCGCATGCTACTCTTGCAAGCTGCGACTGTCCGTTTGCGCAAGCTCGATGCCATGCCCGTGCTGCCGCCGCTGCCTCCCACGCAGGCTACACCCAGGGTTGGATCTTCATCTTCTTGTCCTTCCGTTCGCTTGAAGCCCGGCGACCGCCCTCCAACGAGGGCGCGAGGAAGTGCTGTGTCGGTCTGTCCAGCGGCGGCTAGGTTAGGAGCGAACCAGACTGGAGGCTGGAGCGAATGAATTGGGATTTTTCCTGCTGTCGATCGATATGGGAGGCACTCGTTTGGGCCGCGAGCCTGCTATAGGGCCTGCCTTGCAATTATGTTATTGGCCCATCCAAATTGAAACATTTTTCTCATTTTTTACATTGCCTGCTCGTGCGTTGGGACGAACAAAACTAGCGTGGGCCAACCTGGACGACTCAAACTAGGTGCACACTTTCCAGCCACCTGAGGCGGCCGCCCATACCAGCCCCTATGGTGGCGTCGCCCCTTTTTGCGTGTATGATTGGATAGTGAAAAATATTCCAGTGGCGCTTTTGATTTACCCACAGAATGGTTGAATTGCTTGTTTCTATGAACTGAGTTCGCCAATAATGTGAAGGATGCCAGTCTTTTTATCCTATTGTAGATTGCTTAGATCTCGATATGCCAAAAGTAATCGCATGAAATATACAGTAAAAGCCAGTGTGATGTGTTTGGCTACAACTAGTCTGACTACACATCCTCATATAACATATCAAGGACGCACCATCTTACCAGATTAACCATTCGACTTACCCATGCAGTGTGGGAAGAAAGAAGTATTGGGACTGCGTATCCAAGCAATTGATGCCATGGACTCCTTCGTACAACCTTGTAAGCGAAAAAGAAGTTGCAGTGTGCCTGTACAAAGAACTAGCGTAAGTTCAGTTACCTGCTTCTCGGAATTTTAGTTAGCCACTTATTGCAAAATTGTTCAATTACGTTGCTTGGCTTAATTTAGTTTGCTACTGATTACATAATGGCACAGCCTATTAATCATATTGTAGACTGCGCCTATCTATGTGTTTGATACTTACTGTTAAGAATTACCTGTTTGCCTTAACTTAAATATCTACTTGTTTGTTTAACTGCTTTGCTGCTGCAACAGCGGGTTACAATGATGTTAATAACTACTTTTCAGCATCCAATTGAAACTCTTTAATTCCTTGTTTGTTTAACTAGTTTGCTGTTATAACTCCCAGTTGAGATGTTTTGCTAACTTCAACTTTTCTGAATCCAATCGGAACTTTAATGGCAAAATAGGTTAGCCCAAGATCAAAGAGCGAGGTCCCCATGGACGTTGCATCATCCCACAGCAGTGGCAACGGCCCAGTCGTGCATTATGAATTGCCAACTGCTGATGCTCTAGAGGCTAAACTAGTGGTAGAAAGAGATACTGCTTCTGCACTTAGAGATGAAGTTGACATGTTGAGGAAGCAAACAGCACAATCACAAGCAGTACTCAAGACAACCATTAAATATTTGGTGGATTTCAAAACGAAGCAAGCTGAGACTGACCAGATTGTTAAGGTCCTGAAGGAAAAAAGGAAATTAAATTCCTACTTGGTAAATCATAGGTGAAATGTTCTTTCCATAGTTGAATAACCTTTGTGTTGTTTGTTCATGTAATCAATCAAACCATTTGTTTTAGAGATCATGTAATAATTGTTTTTTTTGGTTTGTAATTTTATTTGACCACAAGTCTGTATTAATTGATAAGACTCAGAGACATTTCATTTGGATTGCTGTGCCAGACCTACAAATATGCCAATCGGGCTGAATGTGCATTCAGCAATAGTAGTAGTATAGATGGACCATAAGTGGCACGCATCGGAAAGGGCCAAGATGCTGGCTAAAAAGGATGCTGTTGTAGCCAAAAAAAAGTACAGCGGCCTGGCTTATGTATGTTAGTTGATATTATTGATCCATATACTCTATAAGTGTTTATATGTCTGTTAGTTCTGTACATTCTTGGTTGATTGACTCGGTATTTGAATCTTGATACATCGCTTGTGTACATATCTAAATGGGAGTACACATTATGCTGCGTGTGACATTTGAGTTGGACATGAAGTGTTCCAAATATTCGAATTCACCTTAAACTAGATTCTAGTTTCTGAATTTGAGTATCGACATTTGTAAACCATATTCATATATGACA
The DNA here is from genome assembly GCF_002575655.3 of Aegilops tauschii subsp. strangulata. Classification (NCBI taxonomy): domain Eukaryota; kingdom Viridiplantae; phylum Streptophyta; class Magnoliopsida; order Poales; family Poaceae; genus Aegilops; species Aegilops tauschii. The sequence continues at coordinate 117,874,019 of NC_053035.3, read as the reverse complement.
GTGGAATACATCTTTGTCGTCCTTTTGAAGATATATAGAAACACATAGAATGATTTATAAAGATTCATATAGGAATACAGAATGGATTCGAATTTAGTTGCCAGGGTAAACGTGGATGCTTATTGTCCCAAAATTCAAAAGAAGCAGCAAAATGTCCACTCCCACGTCGGCTGCCCGAAGCCAAGTGTTTGGGAGATGGAAATTACTGTCTACCCATTACACGGACAATCCATCAGCCCGATTTCCACTGCTCTAAATAGGGGTAGGTTAGTAACTTCAATTAGACGTGACACGACCGCCTCTGAGCCCATTCCGACACGGTGGGCGTCAAACATGGGCGGCAAAACTCATTTGATTCAAGCTCGTCCGAAAGACCTCTGTTTCTCCCTCCATTCCCCATTCATACACGGTGGGCGGCAAAACAAACTCGACTCGGCCGAAATCGATGTAGGCAAATATTTTCAATAGGGGCAGGTTTGTAACTTCACTCAGACGTGACACAACTGCCCTACCTGTCAGCCCCGTTCATACACCGTGGGTGCCAACCATGGGCGCCAACCACTCTCTCCTCACCCGAAATCGCTCTGGGCAAATATTGGCGAGATGCGAGATTACCGTCCTATCCCCAACCGACGAGACGTCCAAATTTTAAACGGGGGCTAAGTTCGTAACTTTCCCATATTTCAGACAGGCGCGTCCCAAAAACATGGTTCCCCGTACCTCTCCCTCCATTTTCCCATTCATACACCGTCCGCGCTAGAACACCCCATCCCCACACCAGCCTCCGTCCGCCACCCCATCCATCGCCGCCGTCCTCCACCACATCCACCATCCTCCACCATGCCGGAGCGCCTACCAAGACCGCGTCGTCCACTGCTAGAGATGGACGTTTCTCATCCACGACGACGGACCAATAGCCATGCATCGCGTCCTCTCGCTTCATCGGCGCCGTCGTCCTCTTTGCCGGGGCCGCTCACACGACCTTCTCTTCCACCGCAACGGGACTTATCCCCCGATGCACCCGTCTACCATCGCAGATCTGCTTCAACGCCACCGACAGCCATCGCACCCCCGATGCCTACACGGCGCCGCAAGAGAGGTGGTACTTCATATCTCCTCAACTTTTTGATCTCAACCAGAAAATAGATCTTAACTTGGTTACTCTACTTTCTTTTCAGCTCTTAGAATTTAGTTCTTAGTTCGAAGCAAACAATGGATGCTAAATATCATTTCTCCGGTTTGCAGCTTCAAATTTGCCATGGCACAACCATAATACGGTTTAATTGATCATGCTTAGGGTTTAATTGATCATGTTGGTTCCGTGGTGGTTTCTTTAATAGAAATCGGAGGGGAAACCCTCTTTTGCTAAAAAAATATGCTTAGAGTTTCCCCCTTTTATGATCACTATACGATGTGCTTCGTGTCATAATAACACTGCTCCACCCATCAAGCTAAACAAGCTTAGTTGTTCAAATACGAATCTGATAGTATTAAAACAGAGTTGTTTAATTGGTCAGCTAAATGTTCGCCACTCGGGTGTGTATCTCTACAGGGTGCCCACGGTGGGCCGGCCCACCCTAGGATTTTGGGTCGTCCCAGGCCCCGATTCTCCTCTGTTCTGCTGCGCGCTTCCGATCTCTACTCGCCCCCAGCCGCCTGCCTCGCCGGCGACTTGCCGTCCCCGGACGGCATGACTCTAGGAGGAGACGCCGGACTAACAGGAGGCCAGGAGCCGCTCGCCCAACAGCGTCACCGCTGCCCGGGCGCGCCGCCGTGCCTACCTTCCCAGTCCGTTCAGGGCTCAGGCGCGCAGCACCCACCAAGCCAACCCGATTTATCCTGAGATACGTCCTCAACACTCAGCAGCCACTCCTCATCGCCCATTTTCTAATTGATTCATTACTCATTAGGCAGGACTGTCATTAGGGTTTGTTGTGTGCTCAGTGCTACCTACACTTAATGGTTCAGATGTATTTCGGTAATCTTTAGTACCTCTAAAGTTCACAGGGTTTTCAAAATTCCGGCCCTCGGAACATAAACTAGTCATTTTGGACTGTTGGTCGTAGTGACATTGACCCAGATTACTACTGCAAGCCAGGTTTGTTGACAATTTTACTTGTCTTTCTTATTCATTCGATATAATATCCAATTATTCGCGTCGATTAGTTGCAAACAATAAGTGCTAGACAAACTTCTTCATTCAGATTTTGGACGGTCTCTTACTGCAGTTATAATTCTGCATACTTGTCCTAGTAAGCTCACAAGTAAATGATTGATTCACTACATCTATGCTTGCCTTGTCATATTTGTTGTCAATATTCTTTTAGGGTGGACCACCCTGTTTCTAAATACTGGAACCGTAGACATGAGTGAATGGTATTTCTCTATGTGATCTGTTCCATCATGTGTGGGTAACGAACACTGCATTGTATAGAAAGAAAGTGTCATTTCCAGCTTTTACATAGGTTTCGATCTTTTACATGGAATACAATCTGCCTACTTGCTTTGTGTCGCACTACCAACACTCCACCTTTGAAGCTAAACATTACACCACTCATAATTGCTTAGTTTATTTGTTCAAATACGAATCTCATATGATTCTAATGTTCCTACTTCAGTTTTGAAATGTGTGCTTGCCTGTTATAGAGACATAAGGGGTTTGTATTTCTGTGTGTGGTCTGGTCAGCACGGTTGGGGAGGTGAACTTTGCATATGCAGGGGTTTATAGGGAGACACTCTCCGAGTTGAATCCGCAATGCATTCCATAGATAATCTGACTACTTTTTATGTTTTCATGAATCTCAGATTCTGAATAGCATCATAATGATTATGAGCTTGCGCGCATGAAAAGAATAAAGCAGAACAATTCCATGGCTGTCAAACTTGGCATTAAGGGACTGAAATCAAGTCTGGATGCAATGCAATGCAAACGCTCTCCACCTACAGATTCATGCTCAGAATATGATCCTAACAGTGATTCTGAGCTAGAGGGAGACCTAAGTCAATGTAGCTCCCTAGTGGAGGAGTCAGAGGAAGATGCCCTATCTTATTCACCCATCAAGGTACTTGCTCTAACTTTCCAAGGTTACATTGCTCGCACATATCTTGCAACTGATGCTTTGCATTGCTTCTACTTTGTTGAACTGCCATTAGCTTAATTTACACACCGTGTATGTGAATACGCCCTGCCTATCCATTTTTAGTACATATTCCATCCGTCATCATACCATATTTATCCATTCAAATGCTGTTCTTGTGTATCAGACGTTCAAAAGGAAGAGGGCGATTGCTGATCGTGGAGGAGCACAAGCAAAGTATTTGGAAAAGGTAGTGGCACCTGATAAATCAAATAGCCCATTAGGTGTAGTTGCAATATCACCTGACCCACAAAATACCCCAACTCTAGCAGACTCTAGCCCTACTACACTGGTCATTTCTGATGCCCCAACTCAGCAGACCTCAACTGCAGCAAACAGTATGATTATGCCAGTTGACATAGCACCAGCTGTACGACGCAAAACCCCCATTCCAGCAAAGAGTACACCAAATCTAGTTGCCAAATCCCTTTTCGAACCAGAGAGAGCCCCAATTGCAGCAAATAGGACCCCTGTTCCATTTCTTCCCAGTTTAGAAGACGAAGCTTATGTTGTTGTCAGGAACTTTGTGCGCATCTTTCCTTCATGGAAAGATTATACCGCAGACACAGAACAATTTCCAGTCTTCCTCCGCAACTTACGCGTAAGTAATGTACTAATGTTATTCATGGTCATTACTGCATATGTTTCTGCTGACAGAAGACACAAGATTTCATTCTTTTAAATAGGCGAGGAGCAAACTGGATTGTGATGACGAGCAAGGGTTGGTTGCGCTTTTCAAGCACTCGTTGATGAAGTATCGTTCCTACCTGAGGCAAGCGCACTTCGATGGCAAGCCTCTGAACGAAATTTCTGTAAAGTCTCCGGTGCTACATTTATCCGAAGGTGACTGGAATAATCTTGTTGCACATTGGTCTCGGCCGCAGCGTAAGGTACTGTCTATGATATCATATCACAATTTGAACTGCATTTCTGCATTTGCCTTAATGTCTCACTTGTACGAAAACTGTTAGCAGAAGAACATTCGTTCTCAAGGGACCACAGAATCTCGCAACTATACTGCACACTGCATTGCTCTTGTGAGTACCTCTTGCCCTATATGACCATACTTACTTTCATAGCTGTTTGATTATGTAGCATCACTGCACATGTTAGCCTCGTAATTGTCCATTTGGTGGACATTATAAGATCCGTATGGACTCTTACATAAATTTAGAATCAACCCAATGCTTTTGAAGAGGTTTAGCTCTGCAGTCCTCTTGTAAGGACTGAACGTGGTCTATCACTGTACTTACATTAACAGCTACTCCCTCCGTCCCATAATATAAGAACATTTTGTACAGTACACCAGTGTTCAAAACACTCTTGTATTATGGGAAGAGGGATTGTTTCATTTTGTAGCATTCTGCATCTTATCTCCCTCGCCCACCATTTACTAAAAAAGATCAGATCTATATTTAATCTTACCAACAAGTAGAATACACAGACAATGCCAGTGCAGAAGTGTAGCCCATTGCTCTTGTCAGTACATTTTGTCCTGCAACGCTTGTACTTCCAGGGATTGGTAGTTGATTATGTAGCATCAATCTGCATGTTATCTTCATTATCCTCTATCCCTTCCAGTATTATCATATCTATAATTACTCTCTACAAAATGTAGAGTACATGCAATGCTTATGAAGAAGATTCTCTGCTGAAATTCTTGAGTTATCCTTCCCTTGACATGGAGAAGGGCATTATAAAGCCGGTGTTAACTGTTAATGTAAGTCAGTCCTTCTAAAGCCTTTATCCTCAACTGCTGTTTAATTTGCTCATACTCCCTATCGTTTACTGCTGTTTAGTTTGCTGTTTCCACCAAAATGCATGTTCGTAAGAACCGTAAGTTCTAAGTTTTACTTGTAAAACCAAATTCCTTATTCATACCATGCACATTACTTAATACTCCCTATATGTATGCTTGTTTTTGTGGATCTATAATCTAGTGTGTGGTGAAGCAGCCCACGTTTGCACCTTGTCATCTCCTGTTTTATCTTACTGATGTGGCTGATGATATGAACAACATGCCATGCACATTATCCAAAATAGATACAATGATTTTCTTTGCCCTTCATCTATGCTTGTTATGTTGACATGGTAATCCAGTAGTGTGGTGAAGCTCCCCGCATTATGAACAATGCCAAATTATGCTATTGATATTTTGAACTTACTCTTTATTTTCTAATTTGAAATTGGATAGAATTGACAGAACAGTTATCATCTTTGTTTATACACGTGCAAAACCTGTCATCTCTCTGCTTTGTTTCAGGGTGATATGCCTGATGGCATGCACAAGTCTGCTGAAGGCTGTGAGACAAACCCAACATATATTGCAGCAAAGAAGGCAAAACATCTTGAAGATAGCGAGACGACCCCAAAGTCTTGTCTTGATGCGGTGTTCAAATTACTTGAGACTAACAGTCAGACAAGCTCACAAAATTCGTTGTCTAAATCAGTTCGACTTCTTCAGTCCCAAGTTCTAGCAGAAAGGCATTCTGCAACTCAACTTCGACTTGAAGTCCTATCTCTAAGAAAGATTGCGGAGAACACCAATGAGAACCTCATCGCTAAACAGCTACACCTGGAAGTTATGACCGACATGCTAGGCCGGTCTCACAGCCTTGCTCAGCAGCTTGCGCAGCAGTTCCCCCGCAAGGCTAACCTTTCTTGAACTGTCTTGGAAGTGGTCTCGGTTCAGTATTATTTTGTTACGCTGCAATGGTGCCCAGTTTTTGTAATCTGCTTCTTCGTTGCGCTTTATGATCACTGGTGGCGAACTTCGATGCCCACTGGATGTAATATACCTTAAATCCTTTATTGTATAGTGTAGGTTTATTCTTAGTTACTATGCCATAATTTCTTTATTGTATAGAGTAGGTTTGTTCTTAATTCCTACTAGTTACTGCCATCATTCGCTATCTGAAAAAAATCAGATGTAGTCGACCGGACCGAAACATTCGACTCTAACGGGCCAGGTTTTTAGCGGGCCACAATTGGGCCGGCCTGCGTCTTTCTTGGGCCCGAATGATTGGGGCCTTCACACATTGCGCCAGGCCCAAACTTACACCGGCCTATATTTTAGTTGGGCCTTTTGTCGACCCAGCGCTTAGTTTGGCCCAGGTAGCGTTGGGCCATTAACAGGCTGAATATTGTACTGGCCTGTTACGGCCGAGATGAAACCACGGGCCTTTAGCAGGCCAAAATGCATGTTGGGACTCAATTTTCACTAGTCGTCGACGGGCCTTCAGCAGGCCGAAATGTAGACCGGGCCGTTTTGGGCCCAATTAGCTCACGGACCATTACGAGGCCAAAACATATCTCGGGCCTTAGTTGGCCCACTGATATCATGGGCCTTTAAGAGGCCGAAAGCTTAGCACAGGCATCAACGGGCCGAATTACGCGACAGGGCTTAACAGGCCCAAAGTCACGTTGGCTTAACTGTTGCCACCTTTAGCACGGGCCGTTAGTGGGCCCGATGTCCCGTCGGACCATATATGGCCCATGGGCAGCATGGGCCATTCCCAGGCCGAAAGTCACACCGGGCTGAAATGGGCCCATGTCTACATCAGGCCTCTAACAGGCCGAAAGTCACTGGGCTGTAGTTGGGCCCAAATATTCGGCGAACAATTAACGGGCCAGATCTGGCTTCGGGCCGCAAATGGGCCCAAATATTGGGCGAACAATTAACGGGCCAGATCTGGCTTCGGGCCGTAAATGGGCCCAAATTGGGCGAACAATTAACGGGCCAGATCTGGCTTTGGGCCCTAAATGGGCCTTTATTAAGCAGGCCGTTATTGGGCTGGCCCACTAGTACCTCATTAAGTTCTACGGGCCTTTGACTGGGCCGGCCTTTTTAAACTATATGGGCCTCTGTTGGGCCCAGCCACGTGTCGACGTATCATAGGCATGTCTCCTCCAATGGACGGGCGACATCTGGCCCACTAACGAGCTGACAGGTGTTCCCTTCGGCCAATCAGAATTTTACACGTGGAAATTTCACATTGGTCAGGGCTGTTAACGGGTTATCGGATCCGAAATCCGACTCGATAGCTTAACGACGTTCCGTTATGGTGGATGCCACGTGTCGGTCACCCTTGACGAAAGCACTTCTGTGACGCGTGATTTATCGTCATGGAAGTGGACACTTCCGTGATGATAATTTTGGTAATGTCATGGAACACTTCTACGACAGCACATGTATGACTATCTTGATTCTGTCATAAATTTGTCATGGATGTACATGCATGACAAAAAACGCGACCTACTGTGACAAACACGTATCATCACGGAAGTGTATTTTTTTGTAGTGAAGATGAATTCCAATGATCCTAGGTTTGGTGATTGTCTGTTTGAACTTACTAATCTCATGTATGCCAAAGGAGATGTTGGAATCATTAGCAATATCATCTCCGAAGTCATTAGAATTCATAAAGATGATTATTGTGATGATCATTTATCTAATGAATCACTCTCTCTAGGAATTAATCCATCACAAGACGATGTTGAACATGGATACTATGATGAGGATGATGATAGTGACTTTGATCTCGATGAGTCTATGAGACACTTTGGTCTTATGGCTAATCTTCACGGCTACATGGCTGGAGGAAAGGAATGGGTCCTTGATAGTGGATGTACTGATCATATGACCAGAGATAAGGATATGTTTCGTGAGCTTGCTAAAAACGACGACCCTCGGAAGTATGTCACCTTTGGTGATAACTCAAAGGGTAAGGTGGTTGGCCTTGGTAAGGTGGCCATCTCACATGATAGCTCCATACAAAATGTTATGCTCGTTGAATCTCTTGGCTACAATTTACTTTCTGTATCTAGACTTGCTGACTTTGGTTCCAATGTCCTATTTACTGAAGTAGATTGCCAAGTGTTTCGTAGAGATAATCATAAAATGGTCTTTACCGGAATACGTAGAGGTGATCTTTACATTGTTGACTTCACTAAAAAGGCTCAACCTAGAACTTGCTTTATTGCTAAATCTTCGAAAGGTTGGTTGTAGCATAGAAGGTTAGGTCATGTGGGCATGCGAAATCTTGATAAGCTTATTAAAGGTAATCATATCCTTGGAGTGAAAGATGTTATATTTGACAAGGATAGATTGTGCAGTGCTTGTCAAGCAGGAAAACAAGTAGGAGGAAGTCACCCCGTGAAGAACATCATGACCACGAGAAGACCGCTCGAGCTACTTCATATGGATCTTTTTGGTCCCAATGCCTACAAAAGTCTCGGTGGTAACTCATTCGGTCTAGTCATAGTCGATGATTTTTCAAGATTTACGTGGGTGTTCTTTCTTGATGATAAATCGTAGGTCCAAAAGATCTTCAAGAACTTCGCTAGGAAGGCCCAAAATCAATTTGAAGTGAAGATCAAGAAGGTTCGCAGCGACAACAGAACAGAGTTCAAGAACGCAAATGTGGATACCTTTTTTGACGAAGAGGGGATTTCACATGAGTTCTCGGCTACGTACACGCCTCAACAAAATGGAGTTGTTGAGAGGAAGAACCTAACTCTTATTGAGATGGCAAGAACGATGCTTGATGAGTACAAGACTCCAAAACACTTTTGGGCGGAAGCGGTTGAGACGGCTTGTCATGCAACAAATCGTTTGTATCTTCACAAGCTACTCGGCAAGACGGCATACGAGCTCCTCACCGGTAACGAACCCCAAGTTGGATACTTTCGAGTATTTGGCTCAAAATGTTACATTCTTGATAAGCATCATCGTTCTAAATTTGCTCCTAAATCTCATGAGGGTTTCCTACTTGGTTATGGCTCAAACTCTCACACTTACCGTGTCTACAACAATTTCACCCGAAAGGTTGAAGAGACGGTAGATGTGAAGTTTGATGAATCTAATGGCTCGCAAATAGAGCAATTTCCAATTGATGTAGGACCTTTGGAAGCAATCCAAGACTTGTCAATTGGCAAGATTCGTCCAACGGAGGTGAAGGAGAGTACCTCGTCCGTCCAAGTGTAAGCTTCTACCTCACGACAAGGTGAACCAAGAGTTGACACGGAAGCATCCACAAGTGGGACACATCAACATGAAGAAAACGAGGAAGTACACCAAGATGAACCTCATGAACCTCCTTCTCAACCACGACAAGAGAACTACAACATCAACAATGAAGAAGGCCAAGAAGAAGAACAAGATGATGAAGAAGATGTTCCACCCCGACCCAACCAAAAGCTCTCACGAGTTCGAGCAAGACTCTCAAGAGACCATCCCGTCGAACAAATATTCAATGATATCCAAACCGGGAGAATCACTCGCTCTAAACTCGTTTGGCTAATTTTTGTGAACATTATTCATTCATCTCTAGCATTGAACCTATGAAGGTTGAAGAAGCATGGGAAGATCCTGATTGGATAAATGTTATGCATGAAGAGCTACACAACTTTGAGAGAAATCAAGTGTGGACATTGGTCGAGAAGCCCGACAACAACCACAACATCATCGGTACCAAATGGGTGTTTCACAACAAGCAAGACGAAGATGGTCAAGTCGTTCGCAACAAAGCATGTCTCGTCGCCCAAGGCTACACTCAAGTCGAAGTTATGGACTACGGTGAGACATATGCCCCCGTTGCTAGACTTGAGTCCATTCGCATCTTACTTTCCTATGCTAATCACCATGATATCACCTTGTACCAAATGGACATTAAAAGTGATTTTCTAAATGGTGAAATTGAGGAGGAAGTTTATGTTCAACAACCTCCCAGCTTTGTCAATCCTAAGAAACCCGATCATGTTTACAAACTTCACAAAGCTCTTTATGGTCTTAAACAAGCTCCTAGAGCGAGGTATAAATGCTTGACCAAGTTCCTTATTGGAAAAGGCTTTGAGATTGGAAAAATAGATTCTACTCTTTTTACTAAAAGGGTTAATGTGAACTATTTGTGTGCCAAATTTATGTTGATGATATCATATTTGGTTCGACTAACCCTCATTTTAGTGAAAAGTTTGGAAAGCTAATGTCTAAGAAGTTCGAGATGTCTATGATGAGTGAACTCAAGTTCTTTCTTGGTTTGCAAATCAAGCAAACTAAGGAGGGCACCTTTGTTTCTCAAACAAAGTACACCAAGGACTTATTCAAGAAGTTCAACATGCAAGAAAGCAAAGGTATGAAAACTCCCATGCCTACTAGTGGACATCTTGACTTGACCAAGGATGGCAAATCAGTTGACCAAAAGGTTTACTGCTCTACGATTGGTTCATTGTTATATCTATGTGCCTCCCATCCCGATATTATGCTAAGTGTGTGCATGTGTGCATGATATCAAGCGCCCCCCAAAGAATGTCATCTTAAGGCTGTGAAAACGATAGTGAGATACTTAATACATACACCAAATTTTGGCATTTGGTATCCTAAGAGGTCCTCTTTTGATCTTGTTGGCTATTCTGATTCGGACTACGCCGGAGACAAGGTTGATAGAAAGTCCACTTCGGGTACTTGTCAATTTCTTGGTAGATCTCTTGTGTCTTGGTCCTCCAAGAAACAAAACTTGGTATCCTTATCCACCGCCGAAGCGGAATACATTGCCGTCGGTTCATGTTGTGCTCAGTTACTTTGGATGACCCAAACCCTTAAATATTATAAGATCAATGTAAAACGTTCCATTGCTTTGTGACAATGAGAGTGCTATTAAGATTGCTCACAATCCCATGCAACATTCTCGAACTAAGCATATTGAAGTTCATCATCATTTCATTCGAGATCATGTTGCTAAAGGGGACATTGATCTTAAGCATGTTCGTACCGATAAGCAATCGGCGGATATATTCACCAAACCGCTTGATGAGACTTTTGCCGTTTGAGAGGTGAATTGAACATTATTGATGCCTCAAACTTGGAGTAGGAACTCCATTTGGATACATGCAAGGCATGAGCCTATGACTAATCCTTGACTTTTTCTCTTATGATGATGATCATATGTCTTGGATACATTTGTACCCTTGCATGCTATCTAACCCTTGTAGGTACTTGGATGAATCTAAATCCATGGGATTGCAACTCACTCACATCTTGAGCAATCTCTACATCACCAAGTCCCTACACCGTGGTGGTTGAAGACAAGGAAGCATGAAACCCTTCAACATATCCTTTGAAATTTTTTATAAATCAAATTTCATTTGGTATCAAATTTCATGATTGTCATGTTGGATACACAAGTGCTCTTCCTTGCAAAGACTAACTCATGTAGGTAGATGAACTCAAATCCAAGTGGTGCTCCCAATTCTTGATGAGCTACATCAACCTTGAGCAACTCACACAAGTTCAACTACATGATCAAGATCAACACCACCACCCAAGGTATGTTATTCCATCTTAGAGAAGCTTTACCCCAAGACATGGGTCAAAGCAACTCAAAAAGATGAGAATACATCAAATGCTTAAACGAAAAATGGTAACCCCATTTTGAGCTTAAACGATGAGTATGACTTATGATCAAGTGTCTCACTTGACTCCTTAGTCAATATACTCTAACATAGGTGACTTTGTCACCTCCCAATTCTAGATGAAGTTCTCTATTGTTTCTCTGAGTTCCTGCATTTTTGTTCCCCTTCCCTCTATAAACAAAAAAAACTTCATCTAGATTTTTCTTTTCTCTGTTTTGTTCTGCATTTCTTGCATCCAATTCATTGCAAATCCTTCAGTTAATTCCTTGAAAATCTTTGTGAGATCTTATTTGCCTAGTGAGATGAGGTGACTATTGCTCCTTTTCTGTGTTGAACTCAGTCCCACCGGTTTGTCACTTTCGGTCCAACCGAACCCGTTCGGTGCAACCGAAGAACACAATTCGGTGTCACCGATTTCACTGCAGAAAAGATAATTTGCCACTTGTTCATGCACTTTTGTTCCAGCTCCACTCAATGATTCTTGTCCTCTATCAGCATCACATTTTATATGCTGCTTTGCGACTCAAGGACCAAACCTATTTTGACTCACACTCCAGAAGATCCCTTCTTGGAAATTGATGTCAAAGGGGGAGAGAGAGTTCACATCAAAGCTTAATGAGAGAATGCTTAAAATAGGGGGAGAGAGGAATCACATGCCCTAGATGCTTGGTGTTCAAGAGGATAGAAGTCACATGTCTTTAAGAGGGGAAAGACATGTCTATGTTAAGTCTCTGTGATCTGATCTGGTTTGTTCTGCTCTGATTCTGTTTCCCTACTTTCTTCCATTATCTAATATAAGATTCAGGGGGAGAAAGACTGCTAGGAAAGGAAGTCTTTGGATTCATGGCATATCTTTTACCTTTGGGAACATGTTTGTATTCAATAGAGTACCCAGTACTCACTCTCTACATGTTATCCCAATCTTGGTACTCTTGTGGCTCTTTTGTTGCTCTGTCTAGAAGATGTATCTGTGTTATCTAACCTTGTTTACTCAGGTTCATCCCTTCCTAAGCCAGCTCAAGACCATAAGGTAAGTATATGCATCACACTCATGTGCATGAAGATTTCTTGCTAATGTACATATTGTTTGCAAGAAGGAATCATGAACATGAGGTTACACTTCATATACTCATATCATTTGCTCTGATGCATATAGCCAAGATACATGTAACTCATTGCTTGCTCTGTCATGTCTATGCTTTCACATGCTCTTATATTCCTTATTTACATGATTGCATACATGTAGGGGGAGCCTATGCATGTTACATGTCCTTCCAAAGCTTTACTTGCTATTCTCTTTATCTTTACCTAAAGCTTTGATGTATGTTGTCATCAATTACCAAAAAGGGGGAGATTGAAAGCAAAAGTGCTCCCTGGGTGGTTTTGGTAATTAATGTCAACATATCTCTTGTTGGACTAATGTTTTCATCTAGTGCATTTCAGACAAGTTCAACAGATGGAGTGGCGTGGACAAGAGGATGTGAAACCCCTTCAAGATGCTAAGGACAAAGGATTGGCTCAAGCTCAAGCTCAAGACTCTACATTTTAGTTTTAGTGATCCAAGATTACATTGAGTCCATAGGAAAGCCAATATTATTAAAAGGGGATGAGGTGTTACTTAATGGCTTACTTGCTCAAAGTGCTTAGTGATATGCTCCAAAACCCTCAACCACTTTCTCATATCCACATATGTCCCAAACCAAAAGTCAAACTCGGCCCCACCGAAACTTTCTATCCGGCGCCACCGAGTTCATTTGACATAGCCACTGCCACAAACCCTAATCAATTCGGTCTCACCGTTGGGATCCCGGTCTCACCGAGATGGGCTTGCAAACTCTCTGGTGCCTATTGCATTTATTTCGGTCCCATCGAGATTTGTAATCGGTCTCACTGAGTTTTCTTGACCAACTCTCTGGTTATCTCTTTACCAAAATCAGTCCCACCGAATTTGAGTAATCGGTCAAACCGAGATGAGGTTTTACCTTAACCCTAGCACATCGATCCCACCGAGTTGATAATATCGGTTCCACCGAAATGCCTAACGGTCACATTATGAACTGGATCGGTCTGACCGAGTTTTCTGATTCGGTCCCACCGAGTTTGGTGAATTGTGTGTAACGGTTAGATTTTGTGTGGAGGCTATATATACCCCTCCACCCACTCTTCATTCGTGAGGAGAGCCATCAGAACATGCCTACACTTCCAGCATACATTTTCTGAGAGAGAACCACCTACTCATGTGTTGAGGTCAAGATATTCCATTCCAACCATATGAATCTTGATCTCTAGCCTTCTCCAACTTGCTTTCCACTCAAATCATCTTCCACCAAATCCAAATCTGTGAGAGAGAGTTGAGTGCTGGGGAGACTATCATTTGAAGCACAAGAGCAAGGAGTTCATCATCAACACACCATCTATTACCTTTTGGAGAGTGGTGTCTCCTAGATTGGTTAGGTGTCACTTGGGAGCCTCCGTCAAGATTGTGGAGTTGAACCAAGGAGTTTGTACGGGCAAGGAGATCGCCTACTTCGTGAAGATCTACCCTAATGAGGCAAGTCCTTCGTGGGCGATGGCCATGGTGGGATAGACAAGGTTGCTTCTTCATGGACCCTTCGTGGGTGGAGCCCTCCGTGGACTCACGCAACCATTACCCTTCGTGGGTTGAAGTCTCCATCAACGTGGATGTACGATAGCACCACCTATCGGAACCACGCCAAAAATCTCCGTGTCTTCAATTGCGTTTGCACACTCCAATCCCATCCCTTTACATTCTTGCAACTTGCATGCGTTACTTTCCGCTGCTCATATACTCTTGTCATGCTTGCTTGATATGTATTGTGAATGTTTAAACTTGTGCTAAAACTCTACCTCAACTTAAAGAAATTAAAAACTATAACTTTTTCTTATTAAGAGTCTATTCACCCCCCTCTAGACTCCTCTTCTCGATCCTTTCATGTGCCAAATTCCTTCTTGACAACTTTCTTCTTTGAGCTCACCTCCTCCTCATCAGCAACATAATATTCATCCTCAGAATCTGAGTTTCTCTTCTTCCTTGTTCTTATTGCTGCCTTGGGTAAGTTGCTTGGGGTGCTTATGCTACCCTCATCATAGCTGCCAGAGGGACTAGTGCCCTCACTCAAGTTAACTTGCTCCTCAGACTTGTTCTGGCTATCACTGTGATCTGACATGTCTAACACTGCAAACTGAAAGCTGACCCTGTGAATAGATGTAGTTGAGATAGAGTGGATGAGCATCACAAAGTGCAGAGATTTTGCAAAACAATTGAGTCGAAAATTTAGTTTTAGTTTTCTACAGAAAGCATTTTGGAGCTACCGATTTGTTAAACTCAGTGACACCGAACCAATATTAGTCTGAACTAGTGAAATCGGTCAGACCGAGACACAGTTCAGTGACTCCGAGATTGCTAGGGTTTCACTGAGAGTTGAAATCGGTCACACCGATTCGTAAGTTTTCGGTCAGACCGACAATCACAAGTGCAATGGCCTAGGCCAAATCGGTGAGACCGATTTCTACAACTCGGTCGGTCTGAGATGAGTTCGGTGGAAACCTAACCAAATCAAATCTAAAGGATGTTTTTGCTGGATAGGATAATCTCAAACTTGGTAAGAATCATGGCATTGACTTTGTCCTAAGAGTCGATGGTAAAGATTGCACAAAGGATCGAACTCATACCCTAACTTGGAGATGAGCTCCCTACGGCGGCAACGGTGGTGAATATTCCCGTTGACGGCAGTGGAGACCAGCAGTAGGAGGTTGCAGGCGATGATAAGACGATCCAGAGACCTGAGTCGGCAAAGCAAGATATGCGCGGGCGAAGGGTTTCAGAGGAATTTCCAAAATTTGACCCGTGGGTATATATATCCTGACCCTGTCAGTGTGACCGAGTGGAACAACTCGGTGGCACCGAGATGCAGAATCACAAGCGGTTACTGCAACTCGGTGTGACCGAATTGTTCAAATCGGTTGCACCGAGATTGAAAACCTAGATCAACTCAATGAACTCGGTATGACCGAAAGGAATGAATCGGTCGGACCGAAATACATAGAGAGGTTTTGGAAGTTTAAGTCTATGACGAATCGGTGGCTCCGAGTGCTCCTCACCCAGAGAGTTCGAATCTGACTTGATCAAACTTTGTGAAGTAGCATGAATAGAGTTTGAGCCGAGAAAAAAATAGATAGCTAGAGGGAGTTCTTAGGCATTCTTGTCCATCCATTTGGCAAAAGAGAAAGAGCCAAACAATCAAAGCAACAAATGGATGTCCTCGAACGAGAAAAATATGCAATCAACATGCTCACACAATAAGATGCACTGGTATGTGTCAGTCCTAAACAAACGGTTTTTAACCCCTTTCCGTGACGGCATTTGGAACCGTCGCCAAGTGAGTGTGTGCGATAGGGTGTCCTTCCCACACGACCCAGAAATCGCTGGGGATAGGCCACCCTGGTACCCAGACTGGGGCCGTGTGCGATCGGGCAAGGCATCGAAACCCAATCATTTCCGTAGGTATGTACATCCCACACGGTAATCCGAGAAAATCATTTCCGTAGGTATGTACATCCCACACGGTGAATCCAAGAAAAACATTTCCGTTCATATGTATATCACACACAGTCAATCCAAGGAATACGTTTCCGTTCTTATGTACATCCCACACAGTCAATCCAGGGAAAACGTTTCCGTTCGGATGTACATCCCACACGGTTTTATGTATACGCTCGTGTGTGAAAGGTATAACTATCACACACGCTCTGCCTTGGTTAACTGTTTGCTTTCATTAACTACATCACACACGATTTGATGTAGAAAACTGTGTGGCATTGGGCTATCCATCACAAGCGCTTTTACTGCCAGAACCGTTTGCAAAGTTCCATGACCGTCTGTTCTCTTTTTATTTTTGCCTGTAATTTATTATTCTAATTGGAAATTTTGAAATACGAAACGTGCAATTCAAATTCTCAGCACAATGGTTCAACAACGAATCCATAAATAAAATTGCCAGTACAATATGTTTAGTAATTACAGGATTAGGCAGCAATTAACTATGATGAACCACATTATTTAAAGGCGGTAAAGGTGAAGAGACAAGTGTAAATCATTTTGACTGCCGATGGTGTTGAAGAAGCGGAATGCCCATAATGTGCCTTCCTGCATGCCATAGGCATGAACCACTTTTGTCCAACCCCTTGTGACGATCGCCCGCCCATCCTTCACCGCCTTCAGGAAGACTTCTAGAGCATTATCATGGTAGCATGAATTATATACTTTAACCTTAGTTGCCTCCACTCTGGTCATGTAGTTTGCAAGGTAATCATCAGTAAATAGCTTCAAAAACCACTGAAAAGAGAAAAATATCAGATACTGAGGTCTAATAGAGTAACTTGTTGTGGGTAGGGGAAAAGGCAACACATTACTTACCATCCTAAAGTTCACTGTTGAGGTTAGGGAGCGGAATAGTTTATAACGGAGAGAGCCTTTCCTTTAGTGCAGTTGTTTAGTTGAACTTCCTTTAACAAGGTTGACGAGGAGTGACCGATCGCTTGAGGAAACGATCGAGGAGACCGATCAGCTGCATCGGTAGCTTTCTGTTCTGTTCTGTCCCTTTCCTTTCCTTTCCTTTGACATAGTAGGGAAAGCTCGACAAAGTGTAAATAAAGAGCTTAATTCCAATCACCCGTTTCTTTCGCCTAACAATCTTTCTTAGTTCCCTCACTTGACGCTTGTTCATGAATATCTCTCCCCATACGCAAAAGGGATCGAAGCGTGGATCAGTACCGCTCATATATGTACCTACAAGCAACCAGTAAATGTTAGAAGCTAAACTGAGATTGCACAAATGATGTAAAATACAACTACCTATGTTCCTAAGTACAAGTATTCTATTTGAGATTTCAATATGAACTACATACGGATGTATATAGAATTATAGATATAGTTTAGATTAGAATCTAGATTCACTCATTTTGCTCCTTATGTAGTCTATATTGGAATCTCTAAAAATACTTATATTTAGGAATAGATGGTGTATAAGACATGGGATGCAGCTAACCTCAACGGCAAACAACAACATCGCCCATTCTAGCCCTGTGTAAGTACATGAAAGCCAATGTTAACTACAACAGGGTTAACATCCACCAAAAATAGCAAATGGTAGTAAAACGACAGCATCTGTAGTGATATCTTCATTTCGAAAGAGTAGCACGGTAGCAAAGGGACGGATTAAAAAATGGATACAACTGTTAATTGCAACAGGCTTAACAACATCCTAATTCATGTTTTGTAAGTTTGTAGCCATTGAAATACAACTCTTTAAAAATGGATACAACTGTTAATTGCAACAAGCTTAATGGCCACTAAAACCGGTACTGATAAAAATGCAATTGGCAGAGTTAAACATCACAGGGAAGGTGCTGCCAGAGCAGATAATGGCCCAGTTGTCTATAAAAAGGTAGGGAAAATAGCTGAAACGTGTTAGGCATGTTTACTACAACATGCTTAATACACCGACAGTACAAAACATAGCCTTTAATTGCAACTGGTATTGGTAAGATTGAACTGGCTGGTACATACTTAGTAAGTCCTGAGAGGTAGTTGCTGGGGCACTTCATCTTGGCCAGAGCCCGCCCAAAGTCAGTGGCGGTAGAGGCGAGCTGTTCCTCCGGGTCGAAGCATTGATCAGTGCCACTGACATGTGTACCTACAGGCAACCAGTAAATGGTAGAAGTTAAACTGCAATTGCACAAATGATGTGAAATACTATAAGACATGGGATGCAGCTAACCTTGACGGCAAACAACAACATCGGCCGTTATGACCCTGCGTAAGTACATGGAGAAGCATGTTAAGTAAAACAGGGTTAGCATCCACCAAAAATAGCAAATGGGGCAGCATCTCTAGTATATCTTCATTGCAGAGAGTAGCATGGTAGCAAATGGATAGATTAAAAAATGGATACAACTATTAATTGCAACAGGCTTAACATCATCCTAAGTCATGTTTTGTAAGTTTGTAGCCATTGAAATACAACTGTTTAAAAATGGATTCAACTATTAATTGCAACAGGCTTAATAGACATTGAAACCGGTACTGATAAAAATGCAATTGGCATAGTTAAACATCACAAGGTAGGTGCTGCCAGAGCAGAGAATGGCCCAGATGTCTATAAAAAGGTAGGGAAAGTAGCAAAAACGTGTTAGGCATGTTTACTAGAACATGCTTAATACATCGACCGTACAGAACATAGCCATTAATTGCAACTGGTATTGGTAAGATTGAACTAGTGAGTACATATTTGGTAAGTCCTGAGAGGTAGTTGCTGGGGCACTTCATCTTGGCCAGAACTCACCCAAAGTCAGCGACGGCGGAGGCGAGCTGTTCCTCCAGGTCGAGGCGTGGATCAGTGCCACTGACATGTGTACCTACAAGCAACCAGTAAATGGTAGAAGTTAAACTGTAATTGCACAAATTATGTGAAATACTGTAAGACATGGGATGCAGCTCACCTCGACGGCAAACAAAAGCATCGGCCGTTATGACCTTGCGTAAGTACATGGACATGCATGTTAAGTACAACAGGGTTAGCATCCACTAAAAATAGCAAATGGGCAGCATCTCTAGTGATATCCTGAGTCATGTATTGTAAGTTTGTTGCTGGTATTGGTGAAATTGAGCTGGACACGATAATATTTGAACATCACACAGTGTGCAATACTGAAATAAACAAGGCACGAACATGCTTAATACATCAACCGTACAAATCATAGCCATTGCAAGTGGTATTGGTAAGATTTAGCTGGTCAGATCTTACCTGTTAATTCTTGGGGGTAGTCGCTGGGGGACTTCATCTGGGCCAGAGCCTGCACCATGTCGGCAGCGGCGGCGGAGGCGAGGTGTTCTCCGGGTCAACACGCACAGCGGCCATCGCGCCATGGACCGCCATCAGCTCCTGGCGGGGGGGGGGGGGGATTTGGAGGCATGAGGATGTTTCGCAGGCGCCATTTAAGCAATCAGGCCGGGGACATGATAGAGATCGGTGGGTTACCTGACTGGATCCGAGCAGAACATAGATGTGGTTGAAGCTGTGGTTGCGGCGGTGGCGGTTTGAGATGCCGGTAGGGGGAGGCGCGAGGGAGGGGGATACTGAGGGGAAGGGGATGTGGTTGGATGAATAAATTCTGAAATTGCGCGCCTAATGAAAATTTTGGTGCGTGCCTTGAAACTTGGGCGGGGGAAACACAAAACGCAGACGAAGTGCGTAAAATATTCGTGTGCGAGAAAAAAGAAAGTTGGCAGATCCTGTCTCCAAAAAAATGTACACATGTACTTGATTTTTTTCGATCAATGGTATGCCTGGTTTATTAGGAAATATCGCACAGGTAACTGACTTATGGGTCATTAACGCAAAAAAACGCAGACGGGTACGGCATAGAAACCATGTGTTTTGTGATCTTCTAATGATTAACGCAAAAAAAACGCACACGGGCACACATGCTAATCAACGCTCAAAGCCCTCAAAGGATGCTCTTACCGACATTGTATGTTAATACTACAAACTTAAAGTACTACTGGTAATTTGCTCTAATACTACAAACTTAAACTACTTCTCACATGCTGCCATCAGGGCATGCTGGCCAGACGCCGTCGTTCTCCTTCCCGGCCTTGTAGGCGGCAGCCCACCGTGCTTCGATCTCCAGCAAGCTCTCCTCACCACGGCGTGCGGCCTCTTTTTTCTTGCGGCGCCGGGACTCTCTTTTCTTGACTGCTTTCTGCATTTTCCGCTCCTTCTGTGCGGCTTTGGCTGCCTCTAGATCCACCACCCATTCGGCCATGGTAGCCTCAAAGTCCGCCCATGTAACTGTCTGCCGCCGCCGGCAATGAACTCGGCGCGGCGAGATGCCATCGCTTCCTTACCATGTGTGCGGTCGCGGGCGGCGAGGAACGCGGCGTGGCGGGATGCCATCGCTTCCTTACCAGTTACTGTGCACCGCGGTGCCATGGACGACGCCTGGAGAGAGCTCTGGGACGGAGGGGCTGGGCAGCCGTACAGTGTGGTGGTATTCAAGAGCTCAACGAAAAATGACAACAGAAATTTGGCTTCCCTTACAATTTTGCTCGTTCATTATCGCACACGGCTCATCTCCGCCGCTTCCGGAAACAGTGTGCGCTGAGCCTATTGTGTGTTGCGTTATGATTGGCCGGAACCCCAGCCACGTGGATCACATGTGTGCACCGTTGGATGCGCCCCGATCGAACGGCAATCCACGTCCCTCACATCACACCCGTGCACCTGTAGCTGGCTTGGATTTATATGCGCTAAATGCCTAGAAAATGCACATAATCCCCTAAATATGGTAAATGAGCCCGAAAAAATGCCAGATTTGAACACGGCGATTTGCAGGTTGTATGTTCATCATAGAAAAAAAACTCGTGGACAAAGGACAAAGGAAATTTGGACCCCCCCCTCAATCTTGGTGATTTCCCCCTTGAAACCATGAAACTTCCTCGGTGATGGTTCGATTTATGAAAGGCGCGCATCACGACATAAGGAAAACATTCTCCAATTTTTACCAGGGCATGGTGAGGCCATACCATGGCACCACACCAGGCGTCATGTTTTCCAACCATGTGTTTCATTTTTTGTATAGTTGTTAACTGAGTAAACGACGCGTTTATGGTTGACTATTGCCACACATTTCCTTGAAATATCTGCCCATTCCTTGTAAAAGGCATGAGAATGTACTAAATAACACGAGCATGGTTTTGCAGACCGTTCTTGTGCACCTTTTCAATGCTCCAATTGTTCGAATTTGAATTATGTCTATTAATGCCTAGAAAATACACATAATCCCCTAAATATGGTAAATGAGCCCGGGAAAATGTCAAATTTGAACACGTTGCATTTGAGGCAGTACGATCGTTGGAAAAAAAACTGAATGACAAACTAGGACGGAAATTTGGATTCCCCTTCAATCTTGTGGATTTTCCCTCTCGAAAGCATGGAACTTCCTCGGTGATGGTTCGATTTATGAAGGGCGTGCATGACGACATAAGCCAAACCTTCTCAAATTTTTACCAGGGCATGGTGATGTCATACCACGGCACCATGCCAGGCGTCATGTTTTTTAAGCATTTATTTCATTTTTTGTATAGTTGAAAACCCAACAAACAAACATTTGTGGTTGACTATTGCCACATATTTCAATGAAATATGTATCCATTATTCCTTGTAAAAGGCATGAGAATTTACTAAATGGCACGAGCATGGTTTTACAGGACGTTCTTGTGGACCCTTTCATGCATCGATTGTTTGAACTTGAATTATGTGCATTAATGCCTAGTAAATGCACATAATCCCCTAAATATGGCAAATGAACCCGGAAAAGTGCCAAATTTGAACACGGTGATTGCAAGTTGTACATTCATCATAGAAAAAAACTCGTGGACAAAGGACAAAGGAAATTTGGATCCCCCCTCAATCTTGGTGATTTCCCCCTCGAAACCATGAAACTTCCTCGGTGATGGTTCGTTTTATGAAAGGCGCGCATCACGACATTTTTACCAGGGCACGGTGAGGTCATACCATGGCACCACACCAGGCGTCATGTTTTTCCAAGCATGTATTTCATTTTTTATAGTTGTTAACCCAGTAAACGACGCGTTTATGGTTGACTATTGCTACATATTTCCTTGAAATATCTGTCCATTCCTTGCAAAAGGCATGAGAATGTACTAAATAGCACGAGCATGGTTTTCCAGACCATTCTTGTGCACCTTTTCATGCACCGATTGTTCGAATTTGAATTATGTGCATAATTAATGCCTAGAAAATACACATAATCCCATAAATATGGTAAATGAGTTCAGAAAAATGTCAAATTTGAACATGTTGCATTTGAGGCGGTATGTTGATCGTTGGAAAAAAACTGAATAACAAACTAGGACGGAAATTTGGATTCCCCTTCAATCTTGGTGATTTCCCTCTCTAAAGCATTCAACTTCCTTGGTGATGGTTCGATTTATGAAGAGCGTGCATGACGACATAAATCAAACCTTCTCAGCCTTTAACCAGGGCACGGTGTGGCCATACCATGGCACCATGTCAGCCGTCATGTTTTTCAAGCACATATTTCATTGTTCTATAGTTGATAACCCAGTAAATGACGCGTTTGTGGTTAACTATTGCCACACATTCCATTGAAATCTCTGCCCATTCCTTGTAAAAGGCTTGAGAAATTACTAAATACCACGAGTATGGTTTTTCCAGACCGTTCTTGTGCACCCTTTCATGCACCGATTGTTTGAATTTGAATTACATGCATTAATGCCTAGAAAATGCACGTAATCCCCTAAATATTGTAAATGAACCCGGAAAAGTGTCAAATTTGAACATGGTGATTAGCAGGGTTTATGTTAATCGTAGAAAAATACTCATGGATGAAGGACAAAGGAAATTTGTATTCGCATTCAATCTCGGTGATTTACTATCGCACACGATTCATCTCCATCGCCTCTGCGAACCGTGTGTGTTCACTCATACATGCAAAAGGAAAAGAAAACCCTCGCCCACTTCGTCCCCACTCACTCGTCGCGGACTCCTCCGCAACTCTGCACCATAAGCTCGACGGCTGTTGGCGGCGGGCGTAGGTCGCGCTCCAAACGGCACCGGATTTCGCCTCCACCGCTTTCCGCCGCCTATCTGCACCGACATTCTAGACTCTGGCCGACTAGGGTTTTTTGCGGGATTGGGCCGGGGATTTTTCTCATGGAGAAGGTAATCAACTTAATTAGCGAAATATTCACTCATCTCTTATCGCAGTCCGTCCGTCATTGTTAATCAACCGGCGGAAATCACCGTGGGATCATTTTTGTTCTAGCTGATTCGTGGGTGTTCATTCATGTGTCCACAGTGCGAGCACAAATCGGGCAACTGTGGTCGTGGCCAGTCCGAAACGAAGTTCTATCTCACCATTCCAGATGACTTCAGGGAGCGCTCGGTATGTTCAATCTCAACCTACCACGGTCGGCATGGCCTAAATTTGTGAACATATACCGCATGTTGCTACATTACCTATATATTTGCATCAAATCTTTGTTACATTATCTATTTTTAATTCTATATTTATGTACTTTGCTTTCATCTATATATATATATATGGATCTGTTCTATCAGTTACTCCCATATTTGCATCTTGCTCTGTTATTTCAATATATCTAATTTACGATCTTAATTTTCATTTCAAGCAGTACATCCCTTGCTTTGCAAGAACAGGAGTAGAAGGAAATCTTGGGCTTTACTTTGCTGATGACTCCCAGGATGTCATATTGACAACACAGCATGGATTTACAATGACGGTTAGCGTAAAACTTGATAAAGATGGTCACTCCTATTTTAATGCAGACCTTTGGAGAAAAATGTCTAAGTGTTATGAACTGAAAGCTGGCAATAAAATTCTAGTGCGTGCACCACAGCCTGGTCTAATTAACATGGATGTTTACTTCCCCAACGTCATCAGCTGATCAAAGTCTGATCAAGATTAGTGTCCTTTCAACTTTCTCCTTGCTGTCATATTACTATTTAAGCAACCAATTGATCACTATTTAAGCAACCAATTATGATATCATATTCTGACTCCGTTTCTAGGCAGTAACAAATTTTATTTATGATTTATGCGCAATATATATTCTTCTGCCATGTTCTGAATAAATAATACCTTTCCACCTTTTAAGCAGGATATGTTGGATGCATAGTGAACGATCTGTATGTTACTAAGCGTGCCAAATTTCACTGGAAGGACTTGAAGCATGTCATAAACTTTGTTGATAATCTGACAGAGATAGCACCGCGTATGAACGCTGGATTTTGGATGGGATTAATTAGAACTATGGTGCAGACACTTAACAAGACCAATTGTGTGCACAAAACGCTGGTAAAAAGTCTTATTTTAATGTTGATGCTCATAAACTATATATATCTTCAATGATATGTTACAATTGTTTTTTATTCTACATGTCAACAGAAATTGCCCCTGTAGCAGTTCCTGGATCGATTTCCCGGCGTGGTCGAATTACACTTGTGCCTGCTAATAACGCCAAAGTGATTGCAAGGTACTGCATTTCCCGCAGAAATGGAACCATTCAAATTAACAAGTTCTCGCTTCTCGTGGCAATGCATCCATATTGGAAAATTGGAGACACTGTTCTACTCATGATCTACCAAGGCACAAGAGGGCTCTTCCTTTTCATTGACGAGATGCCAAGTCGCCGTGATCAAGCTGCTTCCAGTGGATAGTTGTGGTTGTTGGCCCTCAGCCTCTTAAAATGTGCTAGCTGTTACTATATATGTTAAGTATGTAGATATGGACCATATGGTTGTTGGCCCTTAGCCTCTTAAAATGTGATAGTTGTTACTATGTTAAGTATGTAGATATGGACCATATAGTTGTCAAAACCGTGTTACGAAGATCCTCCTTTTGTCGAATAGTGTAACCACTATATATATATGTTACTCAAATGTTGTTACCCAATTCCATAAATTTTCATGGAAAGTATTAGTATCGTACACAGTTCATTGAGTTTAAGCGTGTGCCCGATGACCAGAAGGCATTTGCAGATTAACTGTTCATATTGCAAGTTCACACACATGTTAACATAAGGAAACGTATGTGTAACATACTAATCATCGCACACGAGTACTCGCAGACGCATCGTGTGCGATACTCCGCCACCGCAAGCAACTAGTTTGCATTTTTCGAAGTTTTTTGTACACACAGAATCACACACGAAGTAACTGCATTGACCGTCTGTGTTGTAATTTCTCATCACAAACAGTTCATCCGAGTCGGCTGTTTGCCACGTATCTCACACATCTTGTTTACACGATTCGTTTGTGTTCTTTTGGCTCATCGCAAACAGTTCATCCATGTGAACTGTATGCCACATATCACACACATCTTGTTAAGTTGAACCGTTTCTGTTGTGTTCCCTAATCGAAAACAGTTCATCCGTGTTAACCGTATGCCGTATATCGCACACACATTGATATGGCTGCCCGTTTCTATTGTTCTACCTCATCGCAAACAGTTCGAATGGATTAACCGTGTGTCCTGCATCACCCACACATTGTTATGGCTACCCGTTTCTGTTGTTCTGCCTCATCGCAGACAGTTTGAATGGATTAACCGTGTGTCCTGGATCACACACGCAACTAAAATCTGAACCGTGTTTGATGGCTCCGCCATTGCAAACGTTTTGCACCTTTTTTGACCGTTTTTTTACACCACCGTTTGCGATTATTGCATCACACACAGTTTCGGCAAAGGGTCTCTCATCGTAGTGTCGCGTTAGCAGTATCCTGCAGTAGTGATGGCAAATGAAATATGTGGCAAAACATGCACAATCACTCTAGCATCCATCAAGCAATTGGCGATGACTAGGTCATCTATATATGAGTATATTGACTTAGGAGTGAAATGAGAGCATTTGATCATAGGTCATACGCATCGTTTAAGCACAAGTGGGGTTACCACTTTTACATAAAGCATTGTTGTGTTCACACCATTAGAGTTGCTTTAGCTCAATTCTTAGAGTAAAGCTCCCCCTAGATGTGATATCCCCCCTAAGAGGGATGAACTGACCTTGGGTTTTGTCGATGATGACTTCATGTAGATGTTGAAGATGTGGAAGCTCATTGTTGATGTAGATCATTTGGAGCAATCCATTGGAGTGAGTTGCACTTTCAATACCTACATGGGTTAGTCCCACAAGGAACAAACAAGGATATCCATAGACATAGAGTGAAGTACACACAAGATGATGTCCATGAAAGCATTAGGTTACCTTGTCCCTTGTCGTACTAACAAGAGGGTTTGTGACTCCTTGAACTAGTGCAAGATGTGGAAGTTGATTGCACTTGTCATTGCCAAAATGAATATTAGTGAAGTATGTTGGCAGAGTCACCCTCAAGAACTCTCTAGTTCTTATTCTTCGGGATCCACATCAACTTGATGGGAATCCTTGGAGTTTTTGTCATACTTGATGAAGTAGAACTTGATGTAGTCTTGGGAACCCACTTGACCAAGGCTTTTGGAGCTTCTTCAAATGCATCAATATCCTCTTGAAGCTTGTCCTTGCCTTTTAGCTTGTGGTCTTGTGGTGGAAGATCATCTTGAGCTTGTGTCCCCTTGAAGGAAGTAGGATCATACTTCTCTTGTTGAGGAACAAACTTCGTCTTGGGATATTGGTCTTCTTCCCACTCAACTCCATTGGTATTGAACTTTCATTCAAAACCAACACCTTGATTCTTCCGGTGCCTTCCTTGCTTGCGTACAATTTCCTCAAATTGCTTACTTCCGGCAAGGCTCTTGTAAACACCTTTCTCTATAATTCCCTTCAATAAGCTATTTTCTTGCTCAAGTGTAAGTTGGCTAAGAGAATCATTAGTGGAATCAAGAGAACTACTAGAAGCAACAATATTGGATTTAGCATGATTATTGTTACTACTAGATGAAGAATCTTTCTTATTCTTGTTGCTAGATTTTACTTGTGGCATGTAAGTAGACAAGAGTAAATGCTTGGCAATGTAAGAAGAACTTTTCTTACGAAGATCATCATTGATTGCTTTTAAGAACACATGCTCTTGCTCTAGGTTGAGCTTTTCAAAGTGTAGCTTCTCATGAGTCTTTAAAAGGTCTCGATGATCTTCTAAGTAGTTTCATGAGCTAAATTAAGAGTGTTTAGTTCTTTAGTTAGATGCTCAATCTCCTTCTTATCATCGTCATTCGTTTTACCTTGATTAGCATGATTAATAGCAAGTTCATCATAGTTTTCATCACTAGAGCTGTCAACAAGTAAATCATCATCACCTAGCAAATCATCTTCATCACTATTGAAATCAACATACTCGGCGTGTGATACCTTTGGGCCTTTAGCCATGAAGCATCTTCCAATTCCTTCATTTGGTGAGTCAAATATGTCATAGGAGTTGGTTGATACAAGTGCTAGACCGGCAACACCTTCATCTTGAGTATATTCGGAGTCGGAGTGATAACTTCTCTCGGAGTGTTGATCGGAGTCGGAGCCGGATACCCATTCACCAGCATGAGCTTGATGTCTTCGTTTTGTATAGCTCCTTGATGACTTATCCTTCCTTTCCGAATCCTTGCTTCTGCGAGAGGTTCTTCATTCATAACGATCATCTCTACTCCTTCTCTCTCTCGGAGGTGATTCTTCCCTTTTTCTTCTTCTTTTAGGTGAGTATTCTCTTCTTTTGTAGGGAGCCGTACACTCATTGGAATAGTGTCCGGGTCTTCCACAATTGTAGCAGTTGCGCTCATGACTAGAAGATATTTTGTCATTGTAGGACCTTGACTTGGAAATCCTTTCTTTGCTTCTACTCTTGTAGAACTTGTTGAAGTTCTTCACCATTAGGCTCAATTCTTCATTGAAGGCTTGTTTCTCACTTGATGATATAGGAGCATCACATGAGGCTTTGTAAGCACCACTAGACTGGTTGTGAAGCTCTTCTTTATCCTTGAGTGACATCTCATGAGCAACAATTCTTCCAATGACTTTGGTTGGCTTGAGATCTTTGTAATTGGGCATCATTTGGATCAAAGTGCACACGGTATCATATTTTCCATCCAAGGCTCTTAGGATCTTCTTAATGATGAATCTGTCGGTCATCTCTTCACTTCCTAAGCCGGCAATCTCATTTGTGATGAGAGCAAGCCTAGAGTACATTTTAGCGACACCTTCACCATCCTTCATTTTGAACTTGTCAAGCTGACTTTGAAGCACATCCAATTTGGATTCCTTGACGGAGTCGGTACCTTCGTGCATATCAATCAAAGTATCCCAAATTTCCTTTGCATTCTCAAGACGGCTGATTTTGTTGAATTCTTCGGGGCACAATCCTTTGAAGAGGATATCGCAAGCTTGAGTATTGTATTGCAACATCTTCAATTCTTCTACGGTAGCTTCATGTTGTAGGGTGGAACCCTAGATGGAGATCTTTCATGAATTGGAGGGGAAATCCCCAAGAACACGAAGAACACGAAGAACACAAGAGAGGGAAAACACTCAAATTGACTAGATCCAATCACACATATGCTAGATCCAAGAACACGCAAGAGTTCACAATGATTCAAGGACAACAAAGGAAAGATACAAGGTACTAGTTCATCCCAATCCTATGAGGAGAGAGGTCTTGATGATCCTATGATGGGGATCCTTCCCAAGATGGGGGCTTGATATCCACTAGGGAACTTCTCCTAGGAGGTCTTGATCTCCTAGAGGAGTGGGTACAAGGAGCAAAGCTCTCTAATGTCTCTCATATACTTTGCTATCCTACAAATGAGCTAGGGAAGGGGTATATATAGTCTAGGGACAAAATAGAGGGAGAGAGGGATACAAAGGTCCAAAATGACCCTGAAAACGCAGACACTTCGGAGTAGTCCGGGCACCCGGGGTGCGGAGGACCGGGCACCCGGTCCGGTCAGAGAGGCCTCGGCATAGTTGCTGTTGGGGCCGTTGAAGGAAATATGCCCTAGAGGCAATAATAAAGTATTATATATTTCCTTATATCATGATAAATGTTTATTATTCATGCTAGAATTGTATTAACCGGAAACATAATACATGTGTGAATACGTAGACAAAGAGAGTGTCACTAGTATGCCTCTACTTGACTAGCTCGTTAATCAAAGATGGTTATGTTTCCTAGCCATAGACATGAGTTGTCATTTGATTAACGGGATCACCTCATTAGGAGAATGACGTGATTGACTTGACCCATTCCGTTAGCTTAGCACCCGATCGTTTAGTATGTTGCTATTGCTTTCTTCATGACTTATACATGTTCCTATGACTATGAGATTATGCAACTCCCGTTTACCGGAGGAACACTTTGTGTGCTACCAAACGTCACAACGTAAATGGGTGATTATAAAGGTGCTCTACAGGTGTCTCCAAAGGTACTTGTTGGGTTGGCGTATTTCGAGATTAGGATTTGTCACTCCAATTGTCGGAGAGGTATCTCTGGGCCCACTCGGTAATGCACATCACTATAAACCTTGCAAGCATTGTGACTAATGAGTTAGTTGCGGGATGATGTGTTACGGAACGAGTAAAGAGACTTGCCGGTAACGAGATTGAACTAGGTATCGAGATACCGACGATCAAATCTCGGGCAAGTAACATACCGGTGACAAAGGGAACAACGTATGTTGTTATGCGGTCTGACCGATAAAGATCTTCGTAGAATATGTGGGAGCCAATATGGGCATCCAGGTCCCACTATTGGTTATTGACCGGAGACGTGTCTCGGTCATGTCTACATAGTTCTCGAACCCGTAGGGTCCGCACGCTTAACGTTACGATGACAGTTTTATTGAGTTTTGATGTACCGAAGGAGTTCGGAGTCCCGGATGAGATCGGGGATATGACGAGGAGTCTCGAAATGATCGAGACGTAAAAATCGATATATTGAACGACTATATTCGGACTTCGGAAAGGTTCCGAGTGATTCGGGTATTTTTCGGAGTCCCGGAGAGTTACGGGAATTCGTATTGGGCCTTAATGGGCCATACGGGAAAGGAGAGAAAGGCCTCAAAAGGTGGCCGCACCCCTCCCCATGGTCTGGTCCGAATTGGACTTGGGAAGGGGGGCGCACCCTTCCTTCTTTCTCCTTCCCCCTTCCCTTCTCCTACTCCCACAAGGAAAGGAGGAGTCCTACTCCCGGTGGGAGTAGGACTCCCCCCTATGGCGCGCCTCTCCCCTTGGCCGGCTGCCTCCCCCTTGCTCCTTTATATACGGGGCAGGGGGGCACCCCAGACACACAACAATTGATCCTTGAGATCTCTTAGCCGTGTGCGGTGCCCCCCTCCACCATATTACATCTCGATAATACCGTTGCGGAGCTTAGGCGAAGCCCTGCGTCGGTCAAACATCATCATCGTCACCACGCCGTCGTGCTGACGAAACTCTCCCTCAACACTCGGCTGGATCGGAGTTCGAGGGACGTCATCGAGCTGAACGTGTGTAGAACTCGGAGGTGCCGTACGTTCGGTACTTGATCGGTCGGCTCGTGAAGACGTACGACTACATCAACCGCGTTGTGATAACGCTTCCGCTATCGGTCTACGAGGGTACGTGGACAACACTCTCCCCTCTCGTTGCTATGCATCACCATGATCTTGCGTGTGCGTAGAATTTTTTTTGAAATTACTACGTTCCCCAACAGTGGTATCAGAGCCTGGTTTTATGCGTTGATGCTATGCACGAGTAGAACACAAGTGAGTTGTGGGCGATATAAGTCATATTGCTTACCAGCATGTCATACTTTGGTTCAGCGGTATTGTGAGATGAAGCGGCCCGGACCGACATTACGCGTACGCTTACGCGAGACTGGTTTCACCTTACGAGCACTCGTTGCTTAAAGGTGACCAGCGGGTGTCTGTCTCTCTCACTTTAGTTGAACCGAGTGTGGCTACGCCCGGTCCTTGCGAAGGTTAAAACAGCACCAACTTGACAAACTATCGTTGTGGTTTTGATGCGTAGGTAAGAACGGTTCTTGCTAAGCCCATAGCAGCCACGTAAAATATGCAACAACAAAGTAGAGGACGTCTAACTTGTTTTTGCAGGGCATGTTGTGATGTGATATGGTCAAGAAATGATGTGATATAATGTGTTGTATGAGATGATCATGTTTTGTAACCGAGTTATCGGCAACTGGCAGGAGCCATATGGTTGTCGCTTTATTGTATGAGATGCAATCGCCATGTAATAGTTTTACTTTATCACTAAGCGGTAGCGATAGTCGTAAAAGCAATAAGTTGGCGAGACGACAACGATGCTACGATGGAGATCAAGGTGTCGCGCCGGTGACGATGGTGATCATGACGGTGCTTCGGAGATGGAGATCACAAGCACAAGATGATGATGGCCATATCATATCACTTATATTGATTGCATGTGATGTTAATCCTTTATGCATCTTATCTTGCTTTGTTTGACGGTAGCATTATAAGATGATCCTTCACTAAATTATCAAAGTATAAGTGTTCTCCCTGAGTATGCACCGTTGCGAAAGTTCTTCGTGCTGAGACACCACGTGATGATCGGGTGTGATAGGCTCTACGTTCAAATACAACGGGTGCAAAATAGTTGCACACGCGGAATACTCAGGTTAAACTTGACGAGCCTAGCATATAACAGATATGGCCTCGGAACACGGAGACCGAAAGGTCGAGCGTGAATCATATAGTAGATATGATCAACATAGTGATGTTCACCATTGAAACTACTCCATCTCACGTGATGATCGGACATGGTTTAGTTGATATGGATCACGTGATCACTTAGAGGATTAGAGGGATGTCTATCTAAGTGAGAGTTCTTAAGTAATATGATTAATTGAACTTAAATTTATCATGAACATAGTCCTGGTAGTAATTTTGCAAATTATGTTGTAGATCAATAGCTCGCGTTGTTGCTTCCATGTATTTAATTTTTATATGTTCCTAGAGAAAAATTATGTTGAAAGATGTTAGTAGCAAAGATGCGGATTGGATCCGTGATTCTGAGGATTATCCTCATTGCTGCACAGAAAAATTATGTCCTTAATGCACCGCTAAGTGACAGACCTATTGCAGGAGCAGATACAGACGTTATGAACGTTTGGCTAGCTCAATATGATGACTACTTGATAGTTTAGTGCACCATGCTTAACGGCTTAGAATCGGGACTTCAAAGACGTTTTGAACGTCATGGACCATATGAGATGTTCCAGGAGTTGAAGTTAATATTTCAAGCAAATACCCGAGTTGAGAGATATGAAGTCTCCAACAAGTTCTATAGCTAAAAGATGGAGGAGAATCGCTCAACTAGTGAGCATGTGCTCAGATTGTCTGGGTACTACAATCGCTTGAATCAAGTGGGAGTTAATCTTCCAGATAAAATAGTGATTGACAGAATTCTCTAGTCACCATCACCAAGTTAGTAGAACTTCGTGATGAACTATAGTATGCAAGGGATGATGAAAGTAATTCCCGAGCTCTTCGTGATGCTGAAATCGACGAAGGTAGAAATCAAGAAAAACATCAAGTGTTGATGGTTGACGAGACCACTTCAAGTGTTGATGGTTGACAAGACCACTAGTTTCAAGAAAAGGGCAAAGGGAAGAAGGGGAACTTCAAAAGAACGGCAAGCAAGTTGCTACTCAAGTGAAGAAGCCTAAGTCTGTACCTAAGCCTGAGACTAAGTGCTTCTACTGCAAAGGGACTGGTCACTGGAAGCGGAACTACCCCAAGTATTTGGTGGATAAGAAGGATGGCAAAGTGAACAAAGGTATATTGGATATACATGTTATTGATGTGTACTTTACTAGTGTTTATAGCAACCCCTCGGTATTTGATACTGGTTCAGTTGCTAAAGAGTAGTAACTCGAAAACGGGAGTAGCAGAATAAACAGAGGCTAGTAAAAGGCGAGGTGACGATGTGTGTTGGAAGTAGTTCCAAGATTGATATGATCATCATCGCACACTCCCTATACTTTCGGGATTAGTGTTGAAACTAAATAAGTGTTATTTGGTGTTTGCGTTGAGCATGAATATGATTTGATCATGTTTATTGCAATACGGTTATTCATTTAAGTTAGAGAACAATTGTTGTTCTGTTTACATGAATAAAAACCTTTTATGGTCACACACACCAACGAAAATGGTTTGTTGGATCTCGATCGTAAGTGATACACATATTCATAATATTGAAGCCAAAAGATGCAAAGTTAATAATGATAGTGCAACTTATTTGTGGCACTGCCGTTTAGGTCATATTGGTGTAAAGCGCATGAAGAAACTCCATACTGATGGGATTTTGGAATCACCTGATTATGAATCACTTGATGCTTGCAAACCGTGCCTCATGGGCAAGATGACTGAAACGCCGTTCTCCGGAACTATGGAGAGAGCAACAGATTTGTTGGAAATCATACATACAGATGTATGTGGTCCGATGAATATTGAGGCTCGTAGCAGGTATCATTATTTTCTGACCTTCACAGATGATTTGAGCAGATATGGGTATATCTACTTAATGAAACAGAAGTCTGAAACATTTGAAAAGTTCATATAATTTCAGAGTGAAGCGAAAATCATCGTAACAAGAAAATAAAGTTTCTACGATTTGATCGTGGAGAAGAGTATTTTGGTTATGAGTTTGGCCATCAGTTAAAACAATGTGAAATAGTTTTCACTACTCACGCCACCTGGAACACCACAGTGTAATGGTGTGTCCGAACATCGTAACCATACTTTATTAGATATGGTACAATATATGATGTCTCTTACCGATCTACCACTATCGTTTTGGGGTTATGCATTAGAGACAGCTACATTCACGTTAAATAGGGCACCATCAAAATCCGTTGAGATGACGCCTTATGAACTGTGGTTTGGCAAGAAACCAAAGTTGTCGTTTCTTAAAGTTTGGGGTTGCGATGCTTATGTGAAAAAGTTTCATCCTGATAAGCTCAAACCCAAATCGGAGAAATGTGTCTTCATCGGATACCCAAAGGAGACAGTTGGGTACACCTTCTATCACAGATCCGGAGGCAAGACATTCGTTGCTTAGTATGGATCCTTTCTAGAGAAGGAGTTTCTCTCGAAAGAAGTGAGTGGGAGGAAAGTAGAACTTGATGAGGTAACTATACCTGCTCCCTTATTGGAAAGTAGTTCATCACAGAAACCAGTTTCTGAGACACCTACACCAATTAGTGAGGAAGTTAATGATGATGATCATGAAACTTCAGATCAAGTTATTACTGAACCTCGTAGATCAACCAGAGTAAGATCCGCACCAGAGTGGTACGGTAATCCTGTTCTGGAAGTTATGTTACTAGACCATGACGAACCTACGAACTATGAAGAAGCGATGGTGAGCCCAGATTCCGCAAAATGGCTTGAGGCCATGAAATCTGAGATGGGATCCATGTATGAGAACAAAGTATGGACTTTGGTTGACTTGCCCAATGATCGGCAAGCCATTAAAAATAAATGGATCTTCAAGAAGAAGACTGACGCTGATGGTAATGTTACTGTCTATAAAGCTCGACTTGTTGCGAAAGGTTTTCGACAAGTTCAAGGGATTGACTACGATGAGACCTTCTCACCCGTAGCGATGCTTAAGTCTGTCCGAATCATGTTAGCAATTGCCGCATTTTATGAAATATGGCAAATGGATAAACAAAACTGCATTCCTTAATGGATTTATTAAAGAAGAGTTGTATATGATGCAACCAGAAGGTTTTGTCAATCCTAAAGGTGCTAAAAAAATATGCAAGCTCCAGTGATCCATCTATGGACTGGTGCAAGCATCTCGGAGTTGGAATATACACTTTGATAAGTTGATCAAAGGATATAGTGTTATACAGACTCGCGGTGAAGCCTGTATTTACAAGAAAGTGAGTGGGAGCACTACAGCATTTCTGATAAGTATATGTGAATGACATATTGTTGATCAGAAATAATGTAGAATTATTCTGCAAAGCATAAAGGAGTGTTTGAAAGGAGTTTTTCAAAGAAAGACCTCGGTGAAGCTGCTTACATATTGAGCATCAAGATCTATAGAGATAGATCAAGACGCTTGATAAGTTTTTTCAATGAGTACATACCTTAACAAGATTTTGAAGTAGTTCAAAATAGAACAGTCAAAGAAAGAGTTCTTGCCTGTGTTACAAGGTGTGAAATTGAGTAAGACTCAAAGACCGACCACGGCAGAAGATAGAAAGTGAATGAAAGTCATTCCCTATGCCTTGGCCATAGGTTCTATAAAGTATGCCATGTTGTGTACCAGGTCTATTGTATACCCTACACTGATTTTGGCAAGGGAGTACAATAGTGATCTAGGAGTAGATCACTGGACAGCGGTCAAAATTATCCTTAGTGGAATAAGGATATGTTTCTCGATTATGGAAGTGACAAAAGGTTCGTCGTAAAGGGTTACGTCGATGCAAGTTTTGACACTAAATCTAGATGACTCTAAGTCTCGGTCTAGATACATATTGAAAGTGGGAGCAATTAGCTAGAGTAGCTCCGTGCAGAGCATTGTAGACATAGAAATTTGCAAAATACTTACGGATCTGAATGTGACAGACCCGTTGACTAAAATTATCTCACAAGCAAAACATGATCACACCTTAGTACTCTTTAGGTGTTAATCACATAGCGATGTGAACTAGATTATTGACAATAGTAAACCCTTTGAGTGTTGGTCACATAGAGATGTGAACTATGGGTGTTAATCACATGGTGATGTGAATTATTGATGTTAAATCACATGGTGATGTGAACTAGATTATTGACTCTAGTGCAAGTGGGAGACTGAAGGAAATACGCCCTAGAGGCAATAATAAAGTATTATATATTTCCTTATATCATGATAAATGTTTATTATTCATGCTAGAATTGTATTAACCGGAAACATAATACATGTGTGAATACGTAGACAAAGAGAGTGTCACTAGTATGCCTCTACTTGACTAGCTCGTTAATCAAAGATGGTTATGTTTCCTAGCCATAGACATGAGTTGTTATTTGATTAACGGGATCACCTCATTAGGAGAATGACGTGATTGACTTGACCCATTCCGTTAGCTTAGCACCCGATCGTTTAGTATGTTGCTATTGCTTTCTTCATGACTTATACATGTTCCTATGACTATGAGATTATGCAACTCCCGTTTACCGGAGGAACACTTTGTGTGCTACCAAACGTCACAACGTAAATGGGTGATTATAAAGGTGCTCTACAGGTGTCTCCAAAGGTACTTGTTGGGTTGGCGTATTTCGAGATTAGGATTTGTCACTCCAATTGTCGGAGAGGTATCTCTGGGCCCACTCGGTAATGCACATCACTATAAGCCTTGCAAGCATTGTGACTAATGAGTTAGTTGCGGGATGATGTGTTACGGAACGAGTAAAGAGACTTGCCGGTAACGAGATTGAACTAGGTATCGAGATACCGACGATCAAATCTCGGGCAAGTAACATACCGGTGACAAAGGGAACAACGTATGTTGTTATGCGGTCTGACCGATAAAGATCTTCGTAGAATATGTGGGAGCCAATATGGGCATCCAGGTCCCGCTATTGGTTATTGACCGGAGACGTGTCTCGGTCATGTCTACATAGTTCTCGAACCCGTAGGGTCCGCACGCTTAACGTTACGATGACAGTTTTATTGAGTTTTGATGTACCGAAGGAGTTCGGAGTCCCGGATGAGATCGGGGATATGACGAGGAGTCTCGAAATGGTCGAGACGTAAAAATCGATATATTGGACGACTATATTCGGACTTCGGAAAGGTTCCGAGTGATTCGGGTATTTTTCGGAGTCCCGGAGAGTTACGGGAATTCGTATTGGGCCTTAATGGGCCATACGGGGAAGGAGAGAAAGGCCTCAAAAGGTGGCCGCACCCCTCCCCATGGTCTGGTCCGAATTGGACTTGGGAAGGTGGGCGCACCCTTCCTTCTTTCTCCTTCCCCCTTCCCTTCTCCTACTCCCACAAGGAAAGGAGGAGTCCTACTCCCGGTGGGAGTAGGACTCCCCCCTATGGCGCGCCTCTCCCCTTGGCCGGCTGCCTCCCTCTTGCTCCTTTATATACGGGGGCAGGGGGCACCCCAGACACACAACAATTGATCCTTGAGATCTCTTAGCCGTGTGCGGTGCCCCCCCTCCACCATATTACACCTCGATAATACCGTTGCGGAGCTTAGGCGAAGCCCTGCGTCGGTGGAACATCATCATCGCCACCACGCCGTCGTGCTGACGAAACTCTCCCTCAACACTCGGCTGGATCGGAGTTCGAGGGACGTCATCGAGCTGAACGTGTGTAGAACTCGGAGGTGCCGTACGTTCGGTACTTGATCGGTCGGATCGTGAAGACGTACGACTACATCAACCGCGTTGTGATAACGCTTCCGCTATCGGTCTACGAGGGTATGTGGACAACACTCTCCCCTCTCGTTGCTATGCATCACCATGATCTTGCGTGTGCGTAGGAAATTTTTTGAAATTACTACGTTCCCCAACAAGCGTGCACCCGGGGGCTGAGGGCCCGGGCACCCGGTGCGGGCAGGAGCAGCTCCAGGCAGGAGGGGGCCGGGCACCCGGGGCCATTTGGCCGGGCATCCGGGGGGAGTGGCTGGGGCGAGGTCCAGCTGAGGCCGGGCACCCAGGGCCGAGGGCCGGGCACCCGGGGTGGCCAGAGGCGCGGCCAACCGGCGGCTGGGGGTGGCCGGGCACCCGGGCCCTTGGTGGCCGGACACCCGGGGAGGTCCGAGACCTCTCTTGCTTCGTGCCTCACACGTCCTTCTTCCTTCTCCTCCTCCATAGATGCTTGGGTCTCCCTCCTAGCTTCTTCTTGGACTTCTTCTTGGTACCTACGAATGCACAACAATTCCGTTTGAGGTAGAACCCGATTCTCGTGTGAATTCGAATGGAGTTCGAAGAGGAAGGAGTCAACCTCGGTTTCGTTGGCACGTGCATGTGCCCTTGTCCTAGTTCATCTCCGTGCTTGCGATGGTGGTGTGACGTCCATGGGGATGGTCGAGGGATGCTCCGCATCATCTCCCCCCCTTGGGAGAGATCCGTCCACGGATCGTGATCTTCATCACCATGGGAAAGAGAGGGCGTCGCCGTGTAGAAGTGGACAACCACCAAGCATGTATCATGTTGAAGCTCGAAATGGGCACTCTCCAATGTCGCATCGTCTTGTGATTCCTTCAAAAGGAGCAAGTATAACAAACACTTGGAAAAACAAATGTGGTTAGCGTTAGTGCAAAACCAAGCATTCAAGAGGTGTTTCACCAAACAAGTGTCATCATCAAGCATAACATATGGTGTGACAAGGGATTGTGACATGTCATGTAAGCACATATATTGAGCAAAATCAAGGGCATCATGGAAACAAGCATGGAAAGGTGAGGTAGCAATGCAAATATGTGGGACAAGTAAACAAGCATCTACCTCAATGTCATAGCAAGCATGCATAAAGTGCTCAACAAATGGTCTATGGTATGCGTATGAGCCATTCACAACACCGAATAAGAGGAGATGTCTAAAAACATGGGGTAAGTGCAAGACAATCCGAGCATAATATGCACATGGTATAGTGAAAATAGTGTGGCACTCAACACAATGGAAAGAGCAATCATTCATCATGTGTGAGGCAATCAAGTCAAGCAAGTGACAAGCAATGGGACATGGCATATGTGAAGTAATTAAATTTTTGCAACCAAACATATGATAGGAGCAAGTAATTCAAGAATTGGATGCAACATGAGCAAGCATAGAAATCAAGTCGTGCAAACTAGTGGAGCGAAGATGCAACACACTAGAGGAAATCATGGCAATCATGTCATGTGAGCAACTAGGCATAGACAATGCACATGACATATCGCGAGCATGAACACAAAGCAAGATCAAGGTATCATCATAGGCATGTAGCACATAGCAAACATGGCAATAACAAGCAATATCTCCACCAAGCATGCAAATACACATACAAGTATGAGAATCAATTATCATGTGTAATGCTAAGCATGGGTCACAAATGCATGGCAAAGGCATAGGAAAGAGCATATCATGCAAAGTGAACATGGCATATAATATGTAATGGACAATAACCCATAGCCAAGTGAGGGCCATGTCGAAGAAATGTGCGAAGTCTTTGCGCGAAGAGAGCGGTGGGAAAGGCAACCCATGGGATCCCAAGTCATCATTGCTCTCTAGAGCTCGTTTTGTCAACTCATGGGATTGTGAGGTTGACAAGTATTCATGGCTACCTACACAAAAAAGACACAAACCAAATAAATTGTGCGTGTGGTAAATGTACACATCATCCATCATGATGTGTATGTGCATGTGTGAGTTAGCATAAGATAAGAATCGCTCAAAGAAATTTGATGCATGGTATAAGAACATGTCATCCATCATGAAAGAATAGTTGTTATGTATGGCACGATGGGGACACAAGTTGAGAATGTAAGTATATGGCACATCACTAGCATGTTTATTCATGGGGAGCATATGGTGCACACAAGTAGTGGGATCATGCAATGGATAGGATGAATCAAAATCTCCTAAAATGTATGAGGCAACTATGGGGGTGTCCTCATGAGAAATAGTGGAAACATCATATGGAGAAAATGGAGAACATCCAAAACAATTCATATCCGAAGCTAGGTGGTCATGGCATGGCATATGAGATAAATGATGCAAAGGGAGCATATCAATATCATCACAAGAGAAACAAATGCCAATCACCATGGGCCTGTCATCTATGCCATATGTGCAAATTGGGTTTATGTTGATGGCATATGCATAGTCACTACGATGAGATTGCAAATATGACATATTGTTGATCTCATGCATAGCATATGAAAAGTCAAGCGGATTGTCAAACATGATGTGACCGAGAGAATTATCACAAGAAATCCTATGTAACATGGCATCACGACTAATAGACTCCACATGGCAATCATCAAACTCATCATAAATTGGTAAATCATTGCATGGGGAAATCATACTAGAATGAAGCATGGTAATAGGTGGATCAACATCATGCAAGCAATCAATGTCAAGAATGTCCACTAGTGGGACTAGGTCATCACCTTCACCTATTTTACCTTTCTCAATCCGTTCATGTGGTGTAGGTGAGGTGGCAAAGACCAAATGGTGGTCATCATCTTCATCTTGATGGAACCATGTGGGGGGTGCATCATATTCCACCATGGCCATCGTCTTGTCCATAAGAAGGACCAAGTCATCGCGAATCGGCGCATCATCATATATGGGACCTATCACCAAATGAGAAGACACAATAGAGGTAGAGGTTAAGTTGTCAGAAATCGAACTGGCCTCACATGCCCTATCAACTACCTCACTCTCTATATGTGGTGGTGGCTCACTCACTCCCTCAAGGTAGGTGCACTCAATGTCACATATGGTTGAGTCACTCAAATCACTCAAGTGGTGGTGGTGGTAACTCTCCTCACATGGGGATTGGGGCACCTCGTCATATATGGGGCTAGTGGTGAAGTCACCCTCACTCTCAATATGGTGGCATATGTCACTCAACTCATCATACGTCGCCATGGTCAAAGGGAAAATTCCATGCTCAACCATCTCGTCGCCGTCGCCGTGGATGAAGGCTGAAGATGGCACATCATCGCTCTCCTCCATGACCGAAGGGAAAATCCCATGCTCGATCATCTCGTCACCGTCGTCGTGGATGAAGGCAGATGCAGGCGTACTCGTCGGAGGTAGGCGAAGATGCCGTACGTCCAAAGGCGAAGATGCCTTGATAACACTTGGCGAAGATGCCGAAGTGGTGGTAGTAGTCGTAGCTCCGTCTTGTTGGTGCTCGTCTCGCGGTCTTCTCTTGTGCTTATGAAGTTTGGTCGTAGCTTGATGTAGAGCTTTTTGGGACTTGTAGGTGTACGCATCGCGAGCATCTTCATCTTGATGGTGTTGTTGTGCTTGAGCTCGATGGCGTTCCGAAGATTTGCTACTTGAGCGTCGCCGCCTTGAAGATGACGAAGGGGAAGAAGACTTGTAGTTGGCCCACACTTATCAGATGTCATCCAATTGTGCTCCCAACTTGGTGTCGATGTAGTCCCTTGGCCGTGCTTCGCTTTGGTGAATGTCGACAGTGAGTCGCTCAATGCCTCGCATTGCTCGTTGTAGTCCGAAGATGGATGTTTTGGTGATGTAGTTGTTCGCGCCGTCGCTGTTGTCGAAGACCGGAGATGAAATGCCTTGCCTATCCATCACAAGACTCGGGCAAATGTGAGTGGAAGAAAGGAAAGAACTAGACCAATGTACCTTATCCAATGTTGAAGATGGATCAATGATCACTCAATAATGTATCAAGGAAATAGCACAATTGGTACCAGATCTTGCCAATTCTCACACCTACACAAGTAAGGCTTATGGTGGAGCTCGATGAGGATAGTGGCCCAAAAATTTGATGCAAAAATGTTAGCAAGAGTCAATAATGTTGGAAAAGATTCACAAATTCGCAAGTGAAACAAGTAGACCAATAGCAATGGGTGGCACACGGGAACACACACACGGATAGATAAATGGGGTCGTGCAACCAAGGAACGAGCACAAAATGTGGAATCCATGGAAAACGTTCGTGTTGCACAACTCAAGAGAGACGCTAGCACGACTGCTCAATAGGCGGATACGACACTTGTGCACAACCTATAAGATGCAAAATGTATCAACTTACTATCCCAAGTATGCTATGTGTATGATGTTCCCGGTGTTCTTCTCAAGATGATCCAAGATGATCGGATATGACAATCTTATGTGCAATGTTGTATGATGCTATGGCTATTGCTTACAAGCTCTTTGCTCTCTTTTTCTTTTGCTTAAAAGCTTATTCCTTTTTTTGTGGCCACTTATGCGAAATGCACAAACCAAGATAGCAATTTTGTATATGCAGGAACAATCTTGTGACACAAGAGATGATATGATACCAATATGATATGGTATGTATGCAATGGAAGGTACGGATCACTAATGTGCACAAGTAACGTTGCCAGCAATACTCAAAGGCTAGTCTCGATAGGCAAGCGACGCAAAATGGGCTAAGGGGTTAATAATGTAATGGCAAGAATGTACAACTATGGGATACCACGATACCAAGATGATATAGAGGTTACCATTCTTGCTTACGGTTAGGGTGTCAAAATGGAGAAGTGGTCGATGTCGAATCCTTGTCAAAGGTGAGCGGCGGTGTTGTCGATGTCGAACCGTTCCTAGTTAGCCGAAACACCCTAGGAAACGGAAAAACCACAAACTCAAAATCTCAAAGGAAAATGTCAAATGGTGGTAGCGGAATGCGTTG
The DNA here is from genome assembly GCF_002575655.3 of Aegilops tauschii subsp. strangulata. NCBI lineage: Eukaryota > Viridiplantae > Streptophyta > Magnoliopsida > Poales > Poaceae > Aegilops > Aegilops tauschii. The sequence continues at coordinate 117,831,542 of NC_053035.3, read as the reverse complement.
GTGGATCCGGAATTAGCAATGTGGAAGAGGTGGTGGTGGTTGATGACGAAGCAACTGTCCCTAAGTAGCCGAAACACCTTAGGAGACTCAAGTCACCACTCAAGCAACCACAAATGCTATAAGGATCAAAAATGGGTTAGGTTGCGGAAAGCTATGGTGGTTTTACGGATGATATGGTGGATGGCCTAGGCAAATATGCCAAAACGGAAACATTTTGATGGAGTCAAATGGTGTTCGAACCTATCTAGATGGATGGGGGATGTCAATAGCTACTCAACAAGCTAAAGAACGTCAAAATCGGACTCCGGGAGTGAAAGTTATGGCCGAAACGGTTTTAGTGTTGGGCTGATTCGGGGGGTGCGGGTGCCCGGTGGTTGGGGGTGCGGGCACCCTGGGTGGTCCGGGGCAAACAGCCCGGGGGTGCGGGTGCCCGGGGGTTCGGGGTGCGGGCACCCGGGGTGGTCAGCGGGGTTGCACGGGGGGTCCGGGTGCCCGGGGTTTGAGGTTCGGGTGCCCGGGGTTTGAGGTCCGGGTGCCCGGGGGTCACGGATTTGGGCGGAAATTCGTGGAAAAATGGGAGAAATTGGTGGATTTCATGGTGGGAAAGGTGGAGATGGATGGGGGGAAGGCTAGATCCACTTGAAACCAAGCAAATTCATGGATCAAATCCAACAAAACCTCATCAAACCAACAAATCACAAAAAAAATTTAGGGCTATTTTTGGTGGGGAATTTTCGAAATTGGGGAAGGACACAACAAAATTAGGCTAGAGAACAAGAAGGGGGCTCCAATTTCGTGAGAAATCATGGCTCATGATACCAAGATGTTGTAGGGTGGAACCATAGATGGAGATCTTTCATGAATTGGAGGGGAAATCCCCAAGAACACGAAGAACACGAAGAACACAAGAGAGGGAAAACACTCAAATTGACTAGATCCAATCACACATATGCTAGATCCAAGAACACGCAAGAGGTCACAGTGATTCAAGGACAACAAAGTAAAGATACAAGGTACTAGTTCATCCAAATCCTATGAGGAGAGAGGTCTTAATGATCCTATGATGGAGATCCTTCCCAAGATGGGGGCTTGATATCCACTAGGGATCTTCTCCTAGGAGGTCTTGATCTCCTAGAGGAGTGGGTACAAGGAGCAAAGCTCTCTAATGTCTCTCATATACTTTGCTATCCTACAAATGAGCTAGGGAAGGGGTATATATAGTCTAGGGACGAAATAGAGGGAGAGAGGGATACAAAGGTCCAAAATGACCCTAAAAACGCAGACACTTCGGAGTAGTCCGGGCACCTGGGGTGCGGAGGACCGGGCACCCGGTCCGGTCAGAGAGGCCTCGGCCTAGTTGCTGTTGGGGCCAGGCACCCGGGGGCTAAGGGCCCGGGCACCCGGTGCGGGCAGGAGCAGCTCTAGGCGGGAGGGGGCGGGCACCCAGGGTCGGCTGGAGTGGCCCGGGCGGGCGGCCGGGCACCCGGGGGGTGGCTAGGGCGAGGTCCAGCTGAGGCCGGGCACCCGGGGTGGCCAGAGGCGCGGCCAGCCGGCGGCTGGGGGTGGCCGGGCACCCGGGCCCTTGGTGGCCGGATACCCGGGGAGGTCCGAGACCTCTCTTGCTTTGCGCCTCACGCGTCCTTCTTCCTTCTCCTCCTCCATAGGTGCTTGGGTCTCCCTCCTAGCTTCTTCATGGACTTCTTCTTGGTACCTAAGAATGCACAACAATTCCGTTTGAGGTAGAACCCAATTCTCGTGTGAATTCTAATGGAGTTCGAAGAGGAAGGAGTCAACCTCGGTTTCGTTGGCACGTGCATGTGCCCTTGTCCTAGGTCCTCTCCGCATCACTTCACGATTTGGTTCTCTCCCATTGAAGAATTCACCTTGCAAACCAATACACACAATAGCCCAAACGGCGGGGTTATGTCCAAGAATATGCATTTTTCATCTTATGCTTCCAACTAGCAGAATTAGTACCATCAAAGTAAGGACCTCTACGGTGGTAATTTCCCTCGCTAGACGACATACTCTCCAAGGTTGTGAAACCAAGGCTATGATCACCAAAGCTATAGAAATCAAGGCAAATGGTGACCAAAGCTCTAATACCACTTGTAGGATCGAAATTATGTCTAGAGGGGGGGTAATTAGACTACTTGACCAAATAAAAATCTAGCCTTTTCCCAATTTTAAGTCTTGGCAGATTTTAGCAACTTAGTACAAGTCAAGCAATCAACATACACATGCAATTCTAAGAGTATAGCAGCAGAATGTAAATCATTGCATATGAAGGTAAATGGGAGGAGTTTGGAGGGAGAAAAGGCAATGTAGACATGGAGATTTTTGGCATGGTTCTGATAGGTGGTGCTATCAAACATCCATGTTGATGGAGAATTCAACCCACGAAGGGTAACGGTTGCACGAGTCCACGGGGGGCTCCACCCACGAAGGGTCCACGAAGAAGCAACCTTGTCTATCCCACCATGGCCATCGCCCACGAAGGACTTGCCTCACTAGGGTAGATCTTCACGAAGTAGGCGATCTCCTTACCCGTACAAACTCCTTTGTTCAACTCCACAATCTTGACGGAGGCTCCCAAGTGACACCTAACCAATCTAGGAGACACCACTCTCCAAAAGGTAATAGATAGTGTGTTGATGATGAACTCCTTGCTCTTGTGCTTCAAATGATAGTCTCCCCAACACTCAACTCTCTCTCACAGATTTGGATATGGTGGAAAGATGATTGGAGTAGAAAGCAACTTGGGGAAGGCTAGAGATCAAAATTCTTGTGGTTGGATCGGAATGTCTTGGTCTCAACACATTAGTAGGTGGTTCTCTCTCAGAAAATGAATGCTGGAAGTGTAGGTGCATTCTGATGGCTCTCTCCTCGAATGGAGAATGGGTGGAGGGGTATATAGCCTTCACACAAAATCTAACCGTTACACACAATTTACCAAACTCGGTGGGACCGAATAGTGAAACTCGGTCAGACCGATTCAGTTCAAAATGTGAACGTTAGGCTTTTCGGTGGGACCGACATGATTAACTCGGTGGGACCGATGTGCTAGGGTTAGGGCATAACTTGATCTCGGTGAGACCGATCACATGAACTCGATGAGACCGATTTCAGTGATAGGCAAACAGAGAGTTGGCCAGGCAAACTCGATGGGACCGATCGCTCATTTCGGTGAGACCGAAACGTTACGAAAAGGAAATGGAGAATTTGCATTGCGAACTCGGTGGGACCGATCGCTCATTTCGGTTAGACCGAAACGTTACGAAGGGAAACAGAGAGTTTGCAATCTCATCTTGGTGAGATCGAGATCCCTATCAGTGAGACCGAACTAATTAGGGTTTTTGGCTATGGCTATGTCAAATGAACTCGGTGGTGCCGCATAGATCAAATCGGTGGGGCCGAGTTTGACTTTAGGTTTAGGACATATGTGGAATTGAGAAAGTGGTTGAGGGCTTTTGGAGCATATCACTAAGCATTTTGAGCAAGCAAGCCATTAAGCAACACCTCATCCCCTTTTAATAGTATTGGCTTTTCCTATGTACTCAATGTGATCTTGGATCACTAAAATAAAAATGTAGAGTCTTGAGCTTTTGCCAATATGTGTCCTTAGCATTTTGAGGGGTCCACATCTCTAGTCCATGCCATGCCAATCACTGAACTTTCTGAAATGATCATCTTGAAAGAGTATTATTTCAATGAGCTATATGTTGTTAAGAATTACCAAAACCACCCAGGGATTAGTTGCACTTTCATCGGGTCCTCACTATCCTGTTAGGCAGATCGGCGCTGGTGACCCCGGTTGAGGCGTCGCGCGAGCAGGATCGCCGACGGCCGTCGGTAGTCATGGGGTTGTGTCCCTCCCGGTCCACCGGGACTGGCTGGGGATGCAAGTGTGGACGCCCCCTACTGTGGGGGCATCGACCCAGATCCCGTGACTGATGTCGGGCTAGGAATGAAAGGAGATCTCTTTCTTTCCTCCTTCCGAGGTTGGTGCTCCATGATGTGGACGGATGGTGGTGGCTTGGACGTGGATGCCGGAGCGGCGGCTCCGGATGGTGGTCCACATGATTGCTCTCTGGCGAGCACCATGTCGGTGGTGGTGACTCTCTCTCTTGGTCATGTGGGCGTCAGGAGGGTAGCGGTGGTGGCTCGGGCGCTCTCCCTATCTTTGGCAGTGGCTTCGCCCTGATCCAGACATGGGAAACTGAATTCGTTGCGCTTGTCCTGAAGACCTCGTGTTGGCATGGGGGAGCTGCCGAGCGAAAGCTCGCGAGCGCCGCTATCTTCTTGAAGACGTCGTCGTGGTGCTCTGGACTTTGCAGCGGCGACGTTTTGTGCCGTTTTCCCTTCTGGGGGCGTTGTCGTGGAGCTTAGGTGTTTAGGTCTTTGTGTGGCGTCGTACTCGGTTTTCCCTATGCTGTCTTTCGGTAGTATAGGCGTGGCCTGTGTGATCCAGCTATTTTGGGATCGGCATTGTATAAGGGCTACCTCACCATCTTGTATTGTTCGGTCGTGTACTTGGTTTGGTGATTGGTTTATATATAAAGTGAGGCGAAAGGCTGTTTCTAGAGATTGGCCCGATCTGCTCCTTTGTGGACCGAAGGCCCGACGGATGTCTGGATTGCGGCTAGTTGTTTTGGCCATGTCCGGAAAAATGGATCGGCAACCGCACACGCCCGTCCACACCATGATCACCGGCAAGATCCCTGTGCGCAACCTCCTCAGGTGGCAATGATAGCTAGCACCAGCGGAGCGTGACTGCCACCCAATGGCGCGGAGCTGCAGAACGGTGGCCACTTTGGCTGTTGGCGCTCATGGCTGGCATGGGGCATGCATTGGGCTCTCTACTGGGAGGTGGACCGCAGCGGTGAGGTGGTGCCCTCCCACACAGACGGTGATCGGCCGACGGCACTACGGTCCACAACTTGGTGGTGGTGATTCGGATCTGGTCGGCCGAATGGTGGTGGCTGCAGACTATGCTGCAGCGGCCTCCTACGGCTCCACGACGGCGGTGGTCATTGAAAGATCTTCGGGAGTCTTCATCTTAATATTTGGTGGTTGACTTCGGTGGTGAGATACAAATTATGAACGACGACTTGACATAGAGGGATGGTTGTGCAACAGCGGCGGTCACATCGCATGTAGTTTCTGAGATCGCAGAAAAGTGGCGGCGACGACACTTGATGACTTCGATGGTGGTGCTACTTGAGCATTAGGTCGCGAGCTCCGAGATGAAAGCCTAGGTCTGGCCCGAGCTGGTTATACCTGGCAATGGTGATATTTTTTACGTTGTTACCTTGTTGAAGGCATTGCTTAGATATGCTCCGATTGATTCTTCAGGGTGAAAACTTAGATTCTAGCATTGGTGGTTGGATTCGGTAATAGCGACACATAGCTTTGATCTTGTATGACTTCCCATTGCAGGCGTATTTTGTGTGTGCGTGCATTGGTGTTGGCTATGTGCATTCTAGCTATGCAGAGGCCGTGCTCTTAGGGTTTGTTCCTCTTGATGGTCCTTTTTGAGCCAATAAAATCCACCCTTTATCGAAAAAATACACTTGTGATGACAAGTTGTAGTATTCTGTCTTCCAAACCTTGCTTAGTACTAACTTTGAAGTCTTGAAGCTTTGTTTTTCTGTTATAAGACTGCATTTTGTGCTCTACGGAGATGGGCATTGCAGTTGTAATTGAATTTGAGTATGTGGATTTGTGCTTTATGGAGCTGCTTCTTATATGAAAGATTGTGTGCCGCAACTTGGTACATCTCATTTTTTAAGCCAAACTATGCGTGGCTTTATCAATTCTTGCCAAAATGACAGTCAAACATCATGATATGGGAGTCATTGCAATTTACAAATCCTTGTAGCAGCCAAACAAGTTTTTTGCAATTGGATTTCCATGTCAACCAAATGAAATCCTAACATAGATTTCATTTCATTTCTACCACATGAAATGAGGGGTGCCAAACGAGCTGTAAAGAAAGTACAGTCCTATGCCATGCATCCCCAAATCCAAGCTTCTTCGATCTCACAGTAGAATTGGATCAGGCTGGTACTTGAATTCAGGCAAATCCTGGAGCCTGCAAGGAAAATAAATGCCACCCATTTAATCTTGTCTGTTTGGTTAAGGATTGCATCACATAACAATGAAAATACAGTGCCGTCCAAAACAGGAGTAATTAAATTTAGACAGGTGTTCTTTTGCAACAGTAAAAGTTGAGGGCAATACATTACACGTACCTTTGCCTGACTTTGAGGATACCAGTGCCGAGTTGCTTGGGTATGCCCATGATGATGCATTCACTAACTCCCTCTATCTGATCCTCGCGACCAGCGTACGAAGCATTGAAGAGATGCTCCGAAGCTCTCTCGAATGAAGACAGCATCAGCACGCTGCTTTTCATCTTCGCGATGCCACCAGCCGTGATGCCCAAAATTTCGCCCTGCGATACCGGCAGCACATGCACAGTTATTAATCAGCCTTGAGGCAGATGGATGGATGATTAAAATGGTGATCAGTGTAAGATGACTCTACAAACCTTGTATGTCATCAGGTCTGCCAGAAGCATCATATGTCTCAGATCAATCATCATGTTGTTATTTTCAAAGGTATACCGAATTTCATCAATGATAGATCTCCTTGCAGCTTCAATTCCAAGTGTTTTGTTCACTTCCAAAATGTGGTTACTTTTTGTTCTCTTAGCATCAACTCCAGGAGTACCCAAAACTTTCAGGAGGTTTGTTCTGCAATAAAAAATTGTTTGATTGGCATATTATCATCTCAGACTAGCATTGAAGAAGTCACAGTGAGTCTTATAAACAACTTACAGAAGCAATAAATAAGAATCCTTACCCTTCAACCAACAGGTTGTATCTGTCGAAAGTTCCATCGCGTCTTAAAACAGGGTTGACAACAGCTCTTTCAACAGTTGAAATGCCCTGAATTGATCAATAGGAAGGTCAGCTACATCATCATAATGGAAGAAAATTTACCTCATACTTCGTCTACCTTTACAATCAGTTTTGGAAGCATCGATTTGAGATTGTGCAGCTCAAGCTGAAGTTTGGACTTATCTGTTCCAGTTGGATATATTCTCAACTTGGTTTCATCGATGACACGAACATGCTGTAAATATGATGTATCATAAATACAATTGCAGAGAAAATGTTGGGCATATTACGCAACCACAGAGCTTTGTTCATACCTCAGACTTTAACTTTATTTTTGGATCATTTAGTATTGACAGCTGCACAGTGTCAGAAGAGATTCCCATGTACCTTTCTGTGCGCTGCATATCGAGTTCAACAACCAAATGTGGCTGGTTTGATCTTAAGACAATCTTTATGGCTGCTGCCACCTGTTGAACATAACAAGGTTTCTCGTCAAGTTGAGTGCTTCCTTACAAAAGTTATCTGTTATGCCGGGGTTTCAACCTCCTTTACGAAGAAAAAAAATGCACAGGACATATAGCATGCGCAGATCTTTTTCTTCATTTTGAGTTCATGCAAAGAAACATGACTACACAAACTAAAACATTCAACAATCTCGGCTCAAACCAGCATATGCAAATTCACACATAATAATGCAAGACTTGTTATATTAAACTAACAAATTGTAAACATTATCTATACATAGCTCATAAAACACATACATGAATATTTTTATAATATATTTGCTAGACAGCCAAACAACAAATCGAAGATTTTGCATCCATAGCAAAGCCCAAAGATTGATGAAGTGCATGTATATTTAATGCCTGGGGGAATGCCAAATGACAATTCTTTGTAACTATGAATGCACTAAATTTATGTGACATGTTTAACAATACCCAGAGCAAAATGCAAGCAGACAAATTTCCTTTAAGTGCATATACAAATTCAAAAGAATATAATTATCTGAATAACTTACCTCACCCAGCACTACTTTCTCAATAGAACATTTCACTTTGGCTGCAAATAACTCATCCTGCTCAGACAAAAGTTCTGTAGTGATAATTGGTGTGCTTATCTTTTTAACAGCATTGATGATTTCCTTAATGCGGGGAACTCCAAGAGTAACATCTTTGTTGTTCTTAAGGAAACAAATCTTTGAAGGATATTTAACTGTAGTAGATTCAACATCCTATATTTATATTTCTGCATTTTGTATGCCATAGAGCCCTACCATATCAACAGTAACCATAAAACTTCTTTGTATGTATTGTTGAAAGTTTTTATCATACTCATTAGATAATAAATCGTAGTAGCCCCCTAATGATAAGTTTCAGAAAATAAAGTAAAGCTCCCACTTCCACATCATTAACATGCCACAATAACTATACCATTTTATTTAAATACAAAGTAAAGGAAGGATACTCATGCTAGCTACTCCTGCAAAATGGAAGGTTTTCAATGTCATTTGGGTCCCAGGCTCTCCAATACTCTGTGCCCCAATTGCCCCAATTGATGCTCCTGCTTCGATTATTTTTGAGTGATAACGAGATAAGCAAGTGTCCAAGAAAACCTGTGCCAGGAAAAAGGATATAATAATCATATAGCAGAACCACAGAAGAACAAAATGCACAAACAAACTGATAAAAAAATCCTTGTACCCCCGGTTATTTAAAATTGTTCGTCACAAGAATGCCACTGTTTTACTTTCTACCCACATGCTGACTTTTGTAGGGCTCTCATTGGTCAGCATTTGGTGGACTAGAATGAGATAGTCCTAAAGGTTGCAGATGTGCAGATAACTATAGACCATGACCTTACTAAAATGCCACTGTTTCTACCCACAGGCCGACTTTCAAAGGGCTTTGATGTTTTTAGAAATGCAGTCACTTAATAACCACAACAATATAACGTTACCACAATGATCTACTTGATGGAACATTTTACTGCACAAAATATAGTTTCATCTTGCAGATACACAATCATAGGTGACGTGCCTAAGATTACAGTAGTTTGGTAAAATAATGATGATTTAGTACATGCAAGATTTCATACACACCTGCAGTTGTTTCGCAGATATGCCAGAAATATCAGCAGCAACGCGTTCTTCAATGCTAGAGTCCCTCTTTCCCACACGATCTTCATCTAGTTGAAGCGCTCTCCATGTGCTTCTAAGCATTTTGATGCGGTCCTCAAAGAATTTTCTTAACATCTCCTTGAACTTATCACTACAACCACCAGATGAGGCATCTTGTCCGGAGAGCTTATCATTAAGCATTTGCAAGATTAACTCTGGAGATAACGTGTCATGTCCCCTTTGCGGACATGTGGCCTACAAAGTTAAATCGTCACTGATCAATGCTCAGAGCACAAGGAACCCTTATCTTCGTCAACCTAAGAAGTATTCATGCATGTTAAAACTAACCATGACTTTCATAAACAATTGGTCCAAATTTAAGGGACGGCCACCTTTTCCTTCCATCTTTACAGGATCCATACCATCATCTCCATAGACAAACTGAACAATACCGCCGCTAGCATTACGGACAGTCTGATCATAGAAAACTGAGAGATCTTCAAGACCCTTCATTAGTCTGCGGGACATATATCCAGTTTCTGCTGTTTTGACCTATGATTACAAGTCCAAACGGAAGGAACAAACATATATCAGATACCTACTAAAAATTAAATCCAAAAATGATTCGAATATCCAGTAGGCACATGGAGTCAACTGGCAGTGCCCAACCGTTTCCACCTCAGTCAAGATAAAATAAGACATGTCATAGCGGATCCACACCAAGTTAGTATAAAATAAAACATGTTGTAGTTCATCCATTTCTGTAAATAGGCCTTCAAATTGGTACAGTATCATAATTTCACATTGGTAGTCTATAGAGATATCAAGTAGTTGTTGAAGTCTGTTGTAGTTGGTAGGTTGCTGATATTGAAAACAATCTGTTGATGCATATGCTACTCTAGGTGTCAGTACTTTGATGTTTTATCTTCTTAGCTCCACCTTGCCTTTTGAGGGGGCTGGGAGCCTGGGATTGCTCTTTCCCTTTCGGCCTTGTTTGGTTTGGCAGGGATTGCCATGGATTAAGAGTGATTGGCAGGGAATTGAGCTACATGCCCTGCTAGTCCCTCTTAATCCCTGCCAGACCTTCTCAATGGAACAAGGCCTTACAGAAATAACTAGTATATGCTGAAGGGTTATGCTCTGGTCTTGTTTAACTTGCACAAGCCAAGCTACTAGGCTGGCTCAATTAGAAACACCATTGATTGAACTGGGTAGCATACACAGCAAAGTACAAATTTAAGCAACCATAACAAAAGAAGCTGAGATAGAGTACAAAGTTGGAGACATGCAAGTATGGAACCAAAAGATGGTCTAAGTTTAGACATACCGCTGTGTCAACGAGACCTTCTCGTCCACCCATCGTATGGAAGAAAAACTCAGTAGCAGTCAAACCCGTATAGAAGGAATTAGCAACAAAACCTTTCGCCTGCAAATGAATGACAAAATAATAACTTACCCGAAGAAAACATACATTTGCACTGTAAAAATATGCTGATTTTTATGCACTGAATACAAATAAAATGGCAGTTGCCACGAGTAGAAGGTAAAAAGTCACTGCAACAGAGATAAATATACATGTAGAATAATTCAGACTAAAAATGTCCTATCATGTAATAGTGTACGGAAAATACTACCACTACTGCAAAACAAATGGCAACATTTATCAATATCATCGAGAGAAAAATCTAGTGTACATCCCAGGTGGTGGGTAAGATGAAACGCAAAAATCTAGCGTATGGAAAATCCACTGCTTTTGCATGATCTTGGCCTCTTAGGAAGATTGTAACAAACTTCTATCTTTTCAATGCAATGAAACGCAAAAGTCTTTTGCGTTTTCTTGAGAAAAAAAATATATCATCGAGAGAACACAATGTTCGAAAATATCATCCAATGTACACGCCGTACAAGTCATCCTCAAAGTCAATGGGATATTTAAATTTATGCATCTTAGGATGGTACTGAGCTAATCTTGACCTGAAAGTCCCCTTTCTTCAAGATATCACGCAATAGAATTGACGGACCATCCTCAACAAGCAAAGTTTTGCCTCACCATTCAGCAAAGTTTTAGGTATCGTAGTATATGGCATATGAAAAGGAGCTGATATCAATTGGAGTGCTCAGTTAGGAAGTTACAAAACATCATAAGATGGCAGTGTGTGGTTTCAGTAGGTTCATAACATTTGCAGAACTTCTTTTATTGGAACAGAATTAGGGATAGCCAACACAAGAAATGGTTGCCTAAGCAAATCATATTTTTAAGACCTGTTCTTACCGCAGGGGTCTTTGAATTAATAGGAAAGTGGGGAAGTGTTCGATCTATAAAACCGTTTGGGGCACGGCGTCCTCCAACTGATTGTTGTCCAACACATACAACCATCTGACTAATATTGATTGGAGAACCTTTAGATCCACACTGAGACATAATCAATGGGCTGTTCCTCCAGTGAAGCGTACTCATACAATCCTGAAAAATAAGTTCCAACTCAAGTCATTCAGTACACAAGTATGGTGAAGTCAAAATGGACATACTGGGTTAGTCACTGGACTGAATTAATGCATCCATCAATTTTTTTCACTAAAACCTCACTTAAAATTAGGCTAGTGATGAGAACATCCATACAAGAGAATTTAACTCAGTAACACTGCATAGTTGTGATGATTTATCTCTAAAACGCACCTAAAGTGTGTTACCTTGTATTAGAGAAACCGATAAATAAGGCGACAAGTACACAAAGCCACCCAAGTGACTGCAACCTAACATAGAAGCTAAAAAGCAAGCAAGGAAAAACAAAACTGCCTAGCTAATAAAAGCAGAGAAACAGAGAAGAGGTTTTCACATAAAAAAGGGAGGTTTGAATTTCAGGAGGTCTGGCATGTGCAAAGTTGTGATGATTTCCAAATTTTTTTTAACAAATATAAGACTGAAAGGCGGTCATCCTTCACTGACACTATATTTTGAACTTGTATACTATATGCAATACAACAAGAAGGATCAGATTCAGATTAGAGATAATTCACAAGCTAATTGGTTAACTTACATCTCCAGCCGTTTCTCTTAACTTATTTAGAAGACAAGATATCTGAGACTCCAGTGTTTGAGCTCTGTTGCAACCAGGTTGCGGTATGAGGTCACCTTTGGAATATAGGGCAATAAGCTCATGGCATTTTTCATACCCTTCATCTATTGTTATTTTCTTTTT